>NW_020175831.1:2498835-2509056 GCF_003031525.2 Neophocaena asiaeorientalis asiaeorientalis | reverse complement strand
AAAAAAAAAAATGGAGGAATCCCAAGACCACAGCCATGTGGAGTCAAGCAGTTAGGGTCAGGGTACAGCTTGCCCTTTACAGAAAGATTTAAGCCACTCCGGACGCGCAGGCTCAGCGGCCATGACTCACGGGCCCAGCCGCTCCGCGGCATGTGGGATCCTCCCGAACCGGGGCACGAACCCACATCCCCTGCATCGGCAGGCGGGCTCTCAACCACTGCGCCACCAGGGAAGCCCCCTCCCTCCTTTATTACACATTCTCTTCTCCAACTTGCTTTCCAGAAAGGAGACTGGTGACTCCTTTCTAAACTGCATTCTAAACTGATGACTGATAATGTTTAAACAATTGTATCGGGACTTCCCTGGTGGCACAGTGGTTATGAATCTGCCTGCCAATGCAGGGGACACGGGTTCAATCCCTGGTCCGGGACGATCCCACATGCCGCAGAGCAACTAAGCCCATGCACCACAACTACTGAGCTTGCACTCTACAGCCTGCGAGCCACAACTACTGAGCCCAGGCACTGCAGCTACTGCAGCCCGCGTGCCTAAAGCCCGTGCTCCGCAACAAGAGAAGCCACCGCAATGAGAAGCCCGCACACCATAACGAAGAGTAGCCCCCGCTCGCCACAACTAGAGAAAGCCTGCTCACAGCAACGAAGACCCAACGCAGCCAAAAAAAAAAAAAAAATTGTATCAATTATTCCAAGTGCTGGGAATGGGAATGGAGGACTTAGAGATTCAAACGATTCCTGCACTTGGGAAGTTTACAGTTTAATAAGGGTAACAGATACAGAAAGAATTTCAGTAGAAAGAGGTAACTTCTCAAATGTAGACATCTCAAGGGCACCATCTCAAGGAGATGCCATCACAGGTGAATTCTGAAGACTGGGCCAGAGGCAGCCAGTGGAAAGACATTCTAAGCAGAAGGAACAGCATTAGCCAAAGCACAGAGGCGTGAAACAGCTCAGGATGGGTGGGAGCAATGCTATACTTTGAGGCATAAAACGTAAAGCAAGGAGTGCCCGAGGACAAGACTGGAAGGTAAAATAGAAGGAATGTCAAGGGGCTTGGAGTTGCTTCTCTAGGCACTGGTTCTCAAATTGCGCCTCGGGGTTCATTTTGGAAGCCAAGCATGGACAGACGTCTGAGCTCCCACCCTGCAGCTCCCCTGCCCTTCCACCAGGGCAGCTCGGCCTTGGCTGGCTTTATATATTTGGTGTTGTGCATAAAGAAAGAGTTCTGCTGTCAGAAGACGTGCAACCAGTGCTGTACCTGACGGGGCACCATCTCAGAGGAACTCAGGGCTTCAGGGATTGGGGAGAGGCTGAATTTGGGGTTTCCTCTAGTTGGCAGATGGCCAAGGCGTTCTTTCTCTCTACAGGCCAGGAAGTGGCCGTTTCATTTCCTGATTCAATTGTGTGATGAGTAAGGAAGTGGGAGCTGCTTCCTTCTTCCCGGCTGAAGGGAAGGCCGAGCTAGCTAGCCCAGCCTGCCCCACTGACCCCTCAGCCCTCACTGGCTCCACCGGCCACACTGGCCGCATCAGCCCTCCGAGTGCAATCTCTCGAGTCCAGCCCACAGGGGCTTATCACTCCAATGACCCTTGATACCAAGTTATGTCTATGGGTTTGACAGGCCCCACCGTGCTGCCAGAACTGGACTTGCTGATGGAATCTATCCATTTGAAAGTCTTGCTGGGTCTCCCCATGACCACCATGACTTACCTCATTGATGAATAACCCACGTAAGCCAGTCTTATCTTCCCCTCCTGCCAGAGGACCCGGCTCTTCCAGCGCTCCACACCAGCCTCCCTGGCCTGCCTGTCACTTGGCCAGGTCATGAATATTCTGGTTCTTTTACGTTCTCCACATAGACCAAGTCCCTCAGCCCCTAATCCTGACTGCTGCTCTGTGGGACACCCTCCCTTCAGGCTGCCTGACTGGTACCACCCCGGGCCCCAGGAAGGCAGCCTCAGTAATTTATCCTCCAGCCCCACCTTCCAAGAGTGCTTACCAAGCCACCGCCAGACACTCACTGAGCCATGCGAAGCTGACTTTCTCCATGGGAAAGCATTAGTCCCGAGAGCAACAAACATTTCGAATGTGTATAGTATCAGCACAAGTGTTTGAGGGTGCAACTCCCCGCCATAGACTGATAATGACTTACAGACTTTAATCAGGTGTTACTGTGATACTCCACTGTGTACATTATTAAACACACACAAAAATATAAATTAAAGTGAATGAGTTAGAGGTAAACAGTACTTTTAAGTGCTTTATTTATTAATGGTACAAAATTTTTGCTCTCACTTTAAAAAGGCAACAAAAATATTCTCTCTAAGAGGACTATAATTGAATATGTTTCATTTTTTAAAAATTAATAGACTTTATTTTGAGAGGTAGTTTTAGATTTACAGAAACATTGAGCAGAAAATACAAAGAGTTCCCATATACCCACTCAAAACCCTCCTCTCCCCAGTTTCCCAGATTAATAACAGCTCATATTGGTGTGGTACATTTGTTATAAAACAATGAGCCAATATTGATATATTATTATTAACTAAAGTCTGTAGCCGGCATTAGAGTTCACTCTTCGTGTTGTACATTTTATGGGCTTTGATGAATGCATAACGACACGATCCACCATGACAGTATCATACACAGTAATTTCATTGCCCTAAAAATTCCCTGTGCTCCACCTATTCATCCCTCTTCCCTGCCCCCAGCCCCTGGCAACCATAGATGTTTTGGTTTTTTTTTAGCGGTATGCGGGACTCTCACTGTTGTGGCCTCTCCCGTTGCGGAGCACGGGCTCCGGACGCGCAGGCTCAGCGGCCATGGCTCACGGGCGCAGCCGCTCCGCGGCATGTGGGATCCTCCCGGACCAGGGCACGAACCCGCGTCCCCCGCATCGGCAGGCGGACTCTCAACCACTGTGCCACCAGGGAAGCCCCATAGATCTTTTTAGTGCTCCATTATTTTTTACAACCTTGGTTTAACCCTTTGTGATAAAATTGGATTGGGAGGTCCAATTCCAAGTACACTACTTGCTTTTGAACCACGCGGCTGGCATAGCAGAAGAGGCCTCCCAACGAGTACCTGCTCCCCACGAGGAAGAGGAGCACTGGGTGCACTTAGGAAATCACAGTAATTGTTTCAGTCTCACTCACCTGTTATGTAAAGGTCTCTATTGAAATTCAGCTGGTAAATTTCTCTGGTCCCTGCAGTCAATAATTTATTCTTGAAAGGTTATTAGAATCTGATGCATTTTACAAGTTTAACAAAGGGCTCAGCTGTCCGCCTCTCTTCTAAAATACATTGATAGGAAGGTTTTTAAGCAGATCTAAAATTCTTCTCCAAGTTTTCAAAGTAAATAGATATAAAGGTTTTTATAGATAATAAACTTGATTTTCTAAAAAAAACAAAACCATAGGATGATGGAAATACTTCCAAATACCTCTTTTCAAAAATACTTTCTACAGTACAAATTTCTTTTCAAAGGCTGTTTCTCTCACATCATTAAAATGTCACTTTACATTAAAGGGATAGATTGAGAGAACTTATTTTTTTCTAAACTATTAAATAGGTAGCACACTGCTAACGACCATTTATCATCACAGAAAAGAAGAGCAAATTTAGAACGCTTGCCTTTTTTGAAAAGAAAAGGTATACACACACTTGAAGTTTTAAAAAGTTTCAGGTTCAGTAACATCTTTAAGTACTTTCACACAGATAATGTCTTCTCAAATTACAGATTTTCAGTCAACCCCATCTCATAGATTCTACTGTTTAATTTTATTATCACTATTTTGATATGTTTTATATCTTTACATATCTTTAACTTCTGTAATTTTTAAAACCTACCGCAGAAGGTTGAGTTCATCACTTGCCTGGGTCTGTGACACATTATCATTCTTCAAAATACCCTTGGGATATTTTAGCAAGTGCTCTCCTTACCTTTTAAAGGGCTGTCTTCCAGATCAATCATCTTTTAACAGCATCTTCATAAAGTGTTTTTTTAAAGTGAATATCAATTTGCCACAATAAATAAACACATTCAGCCTTCCCTGCCCCCTTCCAGCATCCTCCACTTCTGCAGGTGTATAGCATGGAATAACCATCCCAGCACGGCTACACTTCCACAGGGACTCCCTGTGAATGCTGAGACCGGGAAGAAAAAGGTCCACGCTGAGTCCTGGGGGTCACCCCACTTCCTGGTTATGGTATTAAGGTCCACTTCTCGCTGGTCCTCCAGCTGTACCGCCTCATCTCACTGAATTAGGCACCTGCATCCTTGTTACAGGAGGAGGACATTTGGAAAACCTTGTGCCTTTGGAAGCCCCTAAGGTCTTCGCAGGTACCTCCCCTGGCACCTGACCAATGAAGCAAGGCTTAATCATCCATCGGAGTCATCAGAACAAATGCCTTTCATGCCATTAAGTCCATTCCCCACATAAATAAAACCTACAGCCCACATGATCTTCCAGAGGCACTTACTCGGGACCTGCCTGCCAGTTATGAGTTTCAATCCTTGTACCTTCCTCACTGCTCCTGTAGGGGGACCAGAAACCAGCAGTTGGATCAAACTCTTCTGGACTTGTGCTTTCCTGCCCACCTTTCCTGCCCCCTATGCTGGACACTGAGGGTTAACTGCCTTTCAGTTCCTCTTTTATGTGAAGGGACATGATGTCTGGTCCCCAGGAAACATCGGTTAGTGAACAGCTGTGCCTGCCCGTGCTGGCCATTTTCCATTCCTCCCTCCAGTCCTGGGGGGCTGACCTGTGCAGACAGCATGGCGGGTTTCCTTGTCCTCTGGCTCCTGACTGGGTTCACGTGGTGGTGACACTGGCAGGAGAGAAGTCAGGGTATTTATGGCTCCAGTCCCACCCCGGGGTCACCGTGGCTTGACACCATTCTTCATCTGAAGGCCACAACCAGCAGCCCCCTCCCAGAGCTGAAGCTACCCTCTCACATTCTGTCCCCTTCAGGCCTGGGGGCAGTAATGGCAGCGTCCCTTGTTCCTTTTCCTAAACACCTTTGTAAACAATTCCTTGATTAAGCTTTCCTATATTACCTCATTTGAGAAGATTTCTGTTTCCTGATGGAAACTTCCTGCTGTACTGTCCAAACAGCAGCTGTGGTGTAAATGCCATTCTTTTGTTCTTGATGTGATGCTGGGTCAAATAGGAAAATGGGTGTGAGTAATGAACAAGGATGATGATAATAACAGCAATAATAATGAACTTTTCTTGAGTGCTTGCTAAGAATCAGACGCCATGTGTATGCTTTTACATGCATGAACTCATTTGAACCTCACAACACTTTCATGAGGAGAGTGGTAGGCAGCCTCTAATGACTCCAGTGACCCCTGACTGCTAATATTCACACCCTTGTACTACACCTTCACCCCAAGTCTAGGCTGGATTTAGTGACTTGCTTCAAATGGCTAGAATATGGCAGAGCAATGAGATGTCCCTTTCAAGATTACAAAAGGACTATGGTTTCCATCTTGGGTGCTGCCCGTTGCTCACTTACTCTGAGGGAAAACAGTTGCCACGATGTGGGCTGACCTATAGAGACATCCACGTGGCAACGAACTAATGTCTTTAGCCAACAGCCAGTGAGTGAACTTGAAAGTGAATCCTCCTCCAATCAAGTCTTGAGATGACGGCATCCTTGCAAGAGACCCTAACCCAAAACACCCAGCTAAGCTGCACCCAGATTTCTAACCTCTAGAAATTATGAGATAATAAGTGTGTGTTGCTTTAAGTCATTAAGTTTTGAGGTAATTTGTTACACGGCAAGTGATAACTAATACAAAGGGATGCCATTTTTATCCTCTCTTTAGAGATACAGAAACTAATGCTTAGCCACCTGCTCCAGCTCATGTAATTAGGAAATCAAAGAGTCAAGACAAAAAACCTGACAGAGAGTCCGTGCACTTAACCATTACACTTATGGCCTCCTGACGAAACAGTCTATGACGGGAATTTAAGTGTTTATAAGAATTAGCTATTTCCATTCTTCCATGTTGTCATTCGAAGTATAAATTGGTATCACGTTTTGGAGAGCAATTTGGCAGGATCTATCAAAAGGTGCAAACCCTTCCACCCTGCACCTCCACTTCTAGGATGCTAATTTACAGAAGGACACAGGTGTGTCGGCATTTAAGAGCATGAATCTTTATTGTGTACTTCTAAAAGGCAAATAACTGGAAGCAACATAAATGTCTGCTAATAGGGGATTTGGTTGGATTATGATTCATCATACAGTGAAAGACTACATAGCTATTAAAAAGAATGAAGTAGATTTATATTTAGGGAAATGGAAAGATAAACCTATGTATCTACAGTAGGTAGGATTCTAGGATGGTCCCAAGATTTCTACTCCCAGTACACACATATTTTCTCCAAGTTGTTCAATCAAGCACTAATATAGATGCTGCTGTAAAGGGATTTTGTAGATGTACTTAAGGCCCTAAATTAGTTGAGTATAAGATAGGGAGATTGTGCTCAATGGACCTAAGGTAATCAGCTGAGCTTTTAAAAAGGATTGAGCTTTTCCTGGTAAAACACACTGAAAGTGTGAGAGGGATTCAATGTGAGGGAATTCTCCATTGCTGGCTTTGAAGATGGAGGAAGCTAGAATGCAGGTGGCCTCTAGGAGCTGAGAGCAGCCACTTGGTGACAGCCAGTAAGTAAATGGGTACCCTAGGCCTATTACCATAAGGAACTTAATTCTGCTAATAATGATTTGAATGAGCTTGGAGGTGGATTTTCCCCAAAGCCTGCAGAGAAGTACTCAGCCCTGGCTGAAACCTTGATTTCAGACTGTGATACCTTGAACAGAGAACCCAGTCATGCCATGTCCAGACTTCTAACCTACAGAACCATGAAATAATAAATGGATGTTGTTTTAAGCTGCTAAATTTATGGAAGTTTGTTATACAGCAACCGAAAAACAATGCAATAGATTATTTAGTGGGAAAAGAAAGGCAAATTACAGAAGAAAATGTGTAGCATGGCCCCATTTATTTGGCTTTTCATAAATATTTGTTGATTTTTTTAAAAATTAAGGATATATAGGAAAAAATATGGAGAAGAATATATAACCTACTATTACAGTGGTTATCTCTGGAGAATGGGATTGCAGGAGTCTTTAGCCTTCCGTACCTATGCTTATGGAATACCTGAATTATTTAGAATGAGAATATATTTTTAATAAGGAAAGAAGATGATTAAATTTGCTAGCTTGGACTAAGGTTTAAATTCATCACATTCAATTCTCACTGTCTTAAGTTTTTTTGGAATAAGGTGTGGTACTAAGTACACCCTGATTCTCTGCAGCATCCCTTGACCTAGCCTGGTGCTCTTGTCCCACATAACATTCTATGTTTTCCCTGCATTAAGCCAGAAGAGAGAACCCAAATCACTTGTCAGTATAGAGCCTTTAACCAGATATACCTGAACCCCGATAAGTCTGTTCAAAGTTCAATAAGTTTTCTTCTTTTGCTATTTGGCCCCAAGGAACCTGGATGCTAGTCAATTCAGGTCATTTGCACCAGCAGAAGCTCAGAGGTGGAACAAACACAAGAAGTAGGGTCAAGAGACAGTATGCACAGTAGTTAGAGTCAGGGCGTTGCTGTCAAAATAATCTGGATTCTGATGTCCACAAGTTGAGTGATCTTGGGCAGTTGCCTAAGTTCTTTAAGTCACAGTTTCCTCATCTGTAAAATGGCGACAAATATCTATTCAGTTAATTTGCCTTGAGAATTAAATGAGATACTATATGTAAAAGGACCTAGCTTAATGCCTGGTATATTCATTCATCCGGTGGTCATGAGTACTAGAAACGTGCCAGGTGTTGGGAGTACTGTGGTGAACCAGTTGCCTTCACATGCCCCTCCCCCCAAAGGGGGCCTACTGCCTTGGGGGAGGGGTGAGGAGACAGGCATTTAAAAAGAATTGGAATAAACAAATAATTGTTATAAGAGGGGAAGTTCTAAAACACCACAGGCCTAGTTTAGAGGTTAGGGTGAGTCCCAAAATGGTAGCTCTGAAATGATAAGCACAAATATATCATCAATAATATTGGGTTCTGGTAAATTTGTCTTAATTTTGCCAGTCTCAATGTCCTTCTATCTCCCTCCCTTTTCCTTCTTTCCCAAGATCATTAAAATATTTCTAGCCTAACTTTGCCTTCAAGCAGCATTCAAGAAGTCATTTTTTCTTCATTCATTTCAAAGTGCCCATGACTGCAGAGGTTTAGCATGATACCTTTGCCTGGTGCCTGGTAATAACTTCATTCTTTTTTTTTTTAAAATAAATTTATTTATTTTTATTTTTGGCTGCATTGGGTCTTCATTGTTGCACACGGGCTTTCTCTAGTTGTGGCAAGTGGGGGCTACTCTTCATTGCGGTGCACGGGCTTCTCATTGCTGTGGCTTCTCTTGTTGCGGAGCATGGGCTCTAGGAGTGTGGGCTCAATGGTTGTGGCTCACAGGCTCTAGAGTGCAGGCTCAGTATTTGTGGCACACGGGCTTAGTTGCTCTGTGGCATATGGGATCTCCCCGGACCAGGGCTCGAACCCGTGTCCCCTGAATTGGCAGGCAAATTCTTAACCACTGTGCCACCGGGGAAGTCCCCTAACTTCGTTCTTCATTTTGTATCTTTTTCCCCCCCCACCCTTTGGCCAAGCTTTGTGGCTTGCGGGATCTTAGTTCCCCGGCCAGGGATGGAACCCCAGCCCTCAGCAATGAAAGCACAGAGTCCTAACCACTGGACCACCAGGGAATTCCCTCAGCATCTTAATTTTAAGGTATAATTTAACATCACGCAAGGGAAGAAGGTATCTGTTGTAGAATTTTAGGTTTTGATCTTTTTAAGATGAAAATTTAACTTTTTCAACTTGAAATTATTTGAAACTTACAACTAAGTTGTGAAAATAGTAAAAAATGTTTCCATGTACCCTTCACTCAGCTTTCCTAAATGTTAACATCTAACATAACCATAGCCCACTCATGGAAACTAGAAAATTACCACTGATAAAATACTATTCAGGTATTGACCTTACTGAGAGAAATGCTGTCTGAGGAGAGAGAGCCAGGGCACTCTGGACAACTGATCACTGACTTTATGGGTGACTTAAAACAGTAGACAATTCAGAATACCATTTATTTTTGGCTTCCAATGATGAAATAATGGGAACGGACATATATTTTATCTTCCTAATTTTCTTTTTTGTGTACGAATGCAAAATTTATATGGATTCTTGAAAGACACACACTCCAGAGAGTTCTTATCCCAACCAACATTTAATCAATTCCTTAAAAGTTGCCAGGAGCTCTACTGGGCTTTGGGAAATTAAAGATAAGTAAAAATTCCTGTTCCACTTGTGTGCCGCTACTCTGCTCATCTTTAGAGGGATTATCACATTTAATCCTTACAACAATCCTAAGAGGTAAGAGCGATTGTCATCCCTATTTGACTGAAGCAAAAATTGAGGCTTAGAGGGCTGATAGGAGCCAGCTCCTGGACTTAACCTCCATGATACACAGTGGTAAGTGCTACTGACTTTTTTTTTCCAAGTCTGGAATAATATACTGATATATGAAATCAATGGTCTTCATTTTATATAAAACACAGCAAGCATATGCATATCACGATAGAAATGGTTGAAAAAGAAAAGCTTCGAATGATGAAATATGTAATGAACCTTTAAAAGATGGGTACACTTAGGGACAAATTTTGTCACTGGGAAGTTTATCCATGTTACCGACCTCTTTCCCAGAAGAATTATTGTATCTGTTAAGAGCATGCATGTCAAGGTCCAAGTATGCACATGGAAACTGGCATAGGAGCAGACAGCCTAAAGTCAAGGATGAACCACCTTTTCAGCCTAGGACATCAATTCTGAAGTGCCTATGTTCCCACCTTTTCTGCTTTTATTTAAGGGGATACGCAGCCTTGATATTTTAACAATATGATTAAATGGTTATTATATCGATCGTAACTTGTTCTTTTCAAACGCACACGTTCTAACATCTGTGTCGTCTTAGTGTGTATTAACTTTTCTTTGGAGCCTGGAGATGGCGGCTTTCAGAGCCGGTCAGTAACAGCTCCGACAACAGAGTAGAGCTTCAGCTTTCTCCAAAAGTGTGCTGTTGATGCCACCGTATTTGAGAATGTGGGTGGCTGATGACAAATCCATCCCCACTAGG
>NW_020175831.1:2498077-2498786 GCF_003031525.2 Neophocaena asiaeorientalis asiaeorientalis | reverse complement strand
CAGATGTGGATGGACCCTGGGCCTCTGTGGGCGCCACTCCATTTTAAAATTTATTTTTAAGATGAATTTCTATTTAAGATGTCTCAAAGCAGGCCCCTTCTTTTGAGAACAGAGGGGAAGGCGATGAGAAAAGGCTTTCCCTCGGGGTTGGGGGGTAACCCCGGCAGCGGGAAGCTGGAGAGCTTGCAGTCCTTGGGGGAAAGGGCCCTCGGCTGGACACCCCTTCCAGTTCCCGCTCCTCTGCAAACACAGGGGAGGGAGACGGAGCGACACACGAGCCCCAGACTCCTAACCGCCCCACTACTGCCACGTTCCTCCAGGGTCCCGAGGCCGCGGGGCGCAGAACCTCGGCAAGGGGCAGCGCGGGCGCGGCGCGCAGACAGGAGGGCGAAGGGCAGACGGCTGCCTCGCCGCGCGTCCACATGTGGCAGGGCCGCAGGGGGGTGGGGACCGGGAGCCGAGGGGGAGGGTTTACATCCCAGCGAAGTTCCCGGATGGTCGCAGCCTCCCGGCGCTGAGCACTTTTCCTGCCCGGCTGCTTAGCCCTACGGACTGGGGAGAAGTTTCCCAGAAAAAAATGCCCGGCGCGCCGCGAGGCCCTGGAGCCCCACGGAGCCGCTGCGCGGTAAGGGACGCGCTGCCGCCGCCACCGAGGGCGCGACCGGGTTCCGGGGACTCAGGGCAACGCCCGTGGAGACCCTGGCAACCG
>NW_020175831.1:2461389-2498019 GCF_003031525.2 Neophocaena asiaeorientalis asiaeorientalis | reverse complement strand
GGCCGACGGGCGGGGGAAGAAGGGGCCGCGGACCGATGGGCTCCGGACGCAGGCGCCTCTGGGGCTGGGCGCGCTGCTTGGCTCCGCCGAGCCTGGGGCCGCCCGGGGGGCTCGGCCCCGCTCGCGCTGTGGGTACCCGGGGCAGGGGCTTCGCGGGGATGCGCTGGGGCGCGTCTTCCCCCTTGCTCCCATCCCCAGCGCCGGCGGATGGGGGCTTTCGGGCATCTCCGGGGCCAGTTCCTGCTCTGGAGCCGCTTCGCTTTCTTCGCTGGGGAATCGTACCCATCCCGCAACTCGGCTTCCCAAACTCTCTTCCCGCCGGGTGCCCCAGGCTGCTGCTCGCGCAGTGGGCGGTGTAGACGCGCGCGTTCGATGTGTGCAGTGACCTTAGAGGACTTATAGTCCCCGTCAGCGATTTTCTCCCGGGGCCTCTCCCGAACTTTCCGGACAGCTTCACTGCAGTCTCACTCCCTCTACATTTTCTTTTTAAAATAGAACAGTTAAAGAAAGTTGCAAGGGTAAGAGAAACCAGCTGACCCAGTCAGGGGGACCCTAAATCTTCAACTCGTGTTTAGACTTTGAACTCTTTGAGATTAACAAAGGGTGCTTCTGCGAGGGGCCCAGCCTGGCCAGGTCCTTGGTCCTGCTCAGTCCCGGAGGAATACATATTCCTTCCTGGGCCACCGGCTCCTGACTTTATCTCAGTTCTCTGGGAAGCCTCTCAGGTCGTCAGCAGTGACTGGATGGACTTGGTACCTTTTTCTGAAAATTGCGTGTCACTATTGTCCCCTACATGGTCACTGGACCCCACCCCCAATCATTGGCCGTGGGTAGTCCCAGGCTTTAGGCGGTGCAGCCGCGGAGCCCCTGGACAGAGTCCCGCCCTAGGTGGGTTTTCTTTTGCGTTTCCCAAGGCAATTCCAAAACAATACTGCAGCTTCATTTTGAGTCATTGGCATATTTTTTCCTCCTCAAAAAAATGACTTTTTCTCTAGCGGATAAAATAACTCCGAAGAATTTTCCTTTTCAGTTTGCATAAAATACTTTTTGACTTCCGGAGGTGAGAGATCCTGCATAGGCCAGCAATATTTACATCTTAATCCCTCTTTACAGTGCTTACAACTCTGCCTTCACTCTTGCTGTGTATCTTTACCTGCCTGACATCCCCACAAGGTTGAGTTTCTCAGGGACCAAATCCGCCGCCACCTGTAGGAGCCCATTACCTGTTGAGTGGAATTGTGCAGACTAGACTCTGCAGATGTTATTAAAACATTTTAATATCATCTTCTTCCTTGGGACCTACCCAACCTCTGCCATAATTTTGGCTCCCTGAGCAGCACATAAACTCTTAGGTTTGTGTGATGTAGAACAGAGAGATTTGTAAGCAAGTTAAAATCAGATTCTGGTACATTTAGAGACAATGAGATTACTTCCAGGTGGAGAGATTCATGCCTTCTTTCATTTGTTTGTTCATTTCAGCAATTAAGTGTCTACTGTGTGTTCAACCACTTTCTGGCCCCTTAGGCATATCATGCATATTGTGTACCTTGAGCCTCACTTATCTCATCCAAGAAATGGGGTTGATAACCTTTGCTCTTCCTCCATCTCATCGTGTGAGGATCAGGTGGGATAATGGCGTGTGAAACAGCAAAAAGCAGCACAGCACAGGGCATTGGAGGGCCACACAGACACAATAAAGGGCTAAAGTTGTGGGACAGGGGCAGTGAGGAGGTGGGATGCCTTTACTTTTTAAACGCACTGTCTTAGTTGCTCTGGCCAGGGATGAGCCCGCTTTTGTGGGAAGTATTTGTTACTGGGTCTGTGTCACTGTCTTAGATATTTCAGGGTGTTCCTCACTACGGTTGTAATTTTAGGAACATATATGGTTTTTACAGCGCACCTCAGGAGAACAGAATTAAAGAAAAGTGCCTTTTGTTGTTGTTGCTGTAACCCCTTCGGTTTTCAGCATCTGTTATTTGGGATTGTGTGTCCCAGAGGCGTCATCTTCCGGAAGCCTGCCCTCCCGTGAGGTCTACCAAATTCCTAATGATTTTCATACAGAGGTTTCTCTGCCACTGTGACCCAGCAATCCACAATTATGTTGCAGTGCTGGACGGTTTGTTAGGCCTTGTGAATAGCCAGGACCCACGTATGTGAATCGGCTCACAGTTGAAATCAAGCAACATGCTCATTTGGCATTGAGGGTCCCTTTTAGGGGTCACTGTTGTGCCCTGTGCCAGGGTAGAAGGGGAGACCTAGCTCAGAAGCAGATGGGGTTTGGTCCCTGAATGCTTACCTCCTGGTAGAGATGAGACATGGTTTGGAACAGCAGGAATTCAGGGTAGAATGTGGTAAATAAGATGAAAAAAAGGTACAGAGCAAATACAGGGAATTTAGAGAGTGAAATTACTTCCAGCTGGAGGGAGTCAGTCTTCCCTCATTTGTCTATCTAACGAGTATTTACCAAGTGTCTTCCATGTGCCAGGCATGGGAAGATTCATAGGCACATGTACATTGTGTTCCATCTTCCCTGCTCCAACTGAGGAACAGTTCAGTTTCCTCCTCCCTGGGAGAAATGAATACTTCCTTACGGGCCTCATTGCCCAGCCCAACATTTATCAGTTGTTCTCACCTTGTAGGGATTACGGTCAGGTTAGAATAATTAACTCTGCCTTTTATACTTTGAAGTAATAAAAACTCTGAGGCTCACCATATTCCCCAGAATACCTTCAATTAGTTGAGAAACGCTATCTACCTAACACGCTTTAACCAGTATTGAAGTACGCTGGTCCTTAGTCATGGGTGTGACTTAAAAAGGCTTGATTCTGTAAGGCTGGGGTGAGGCCCAGGAATCTATTTTTGAAAGCCCCCCGCAGGTGGTACTGACGTACTACCACCTGCAGAGTCCCTAAAGGTAAAAACCGTGAGCCAGGAGGTCAGGCAGATCTTCCATTCCCAGCTCTGTCTTCCACATGTTCTGCGACTTGTTTATCTTTAAAATCAGAGTACTGTAACCACCTGTACCTACGGGGTTGTTCGGAGGGTCGGATGAAGTCATGGATGTGAATCACTTGGCGGATTATCCAGGACATGCTGCTGCTAGGTATCTGTGGGCCATTATTATTATTATTTTTCTTCAGCTAAGACAGCAAAAGAGATGATTTATTGTACACATGTTACATTCAGCCACAGCTGAGAACAGAACTAGTCCAGAATGTCACAAGTCCAGGGCAAAGGACTGAAAGGGACCGTTTTGATACCAGTAAGATGGGTCTCTCAGAGGTGGTCGAGGCGATCGGAATGGCCATAAATGTTCCGGATCCATTGAGACAAGTTCTAGACAGTTGGCATGCAGTCCGACGACTTGTACCAGCGTGCCTGGCCTCTGGCTTCCGTTGTTTCTGCTCCCGTGGCTTCCATGGGTGTACGAGTTTACTTGGACCTCTGCCCCATCTCTCTTGCGCTTCAGCCTGCGCCTTTGCTTCTTCCTCCACCACCACCTCCTCTGCTTCTCCCCAAACTATCCTTCCTCTCCCAACAGCTCTTGGGCACCCTTGAGGACCCAGTGATCCAGAACGATGGCGGCCTTCCCTTGCCACGTCTACTCCCACAATCTCCAGTTCTTACAGCCTCAGCCCACCGGCAGGGACTGCTCACCTTCGCTCTCGTGGTGCGGAGGTTTCTCAGAAGATGGCGCCAAGGCCGAGACTGTGGGTCATTGTTATTATCGGTGTTAATTTGTGCAAAACACTGTGTAGGTATTCTTCTTTCCATATGGAAATGAAAAAAGAGCCTAAACGTAGGAACTGCTTTTGTATATAAATTAACACATAATAATCCCTCAGCTTTCTGTAGTTTATTGAGCATTTCACACTGATCACCTCACGTATTCTCTTAACAGCTGAGGAGGAGGGATATCACAGAGGAGAACATCAGTGTGGGGGGTGAGGGGAGGGCTACCGGCCTGTGGTATCTGCTTAGCCAATCAAGCTACTCTGCTGAGACGACCAGGGCAGATAAAGGGCCAGGGGAAGAAAGATGTGCTACTTTCCTGTCCCTTTGGCACCAGGAAGTGCTGGGGTAACATGTTGTGGTGGTCGCACAGTGGCCCTCATCCGTGTGGGGTGACCAGGGGGACCGCCTGTCCCAGGCCAAGCTGCTTTGGTCACAGGTAGAGCGCCCACGCCCACCTGATGGGAGCAGCTCTGCTCTCGTGTTCTCTGGCGGCCAGGAGTCAAGAAACGTTGGCTGATTCCTGGGGAGCCTGCTCAGCATTGCAGGCGTCAGGTCAGGCATCCATACTTGGTGAGAAGTCAAAAATAATTGACTTTGCTAATACTCAATAAAAGAAGAACGTAGCTAAAATAAACAGGCAAAACAATCACCTACAATTTTCATTAGTTTAGAAGCTTCAGAAACATGGTTCATATTGTAAAACCATGTTGCTGTGATGTTATACAAGTAGTCATCCCTTGGTGTCCGAGGGGCATTGGCCCAGGGCTCCCTGTGGATAGCAAAATCTGCAGATGTATAAAAATCTGCTGACTATAACACTTTAGCATTGCCTACGAGGGATATATTGTTTCTCTTCTAATAAGCCATCTTTCCATTGTAACTCAGTAACTTCCTTTTAACTTCCTTTTATTGCTTAGTTATATTAATTTAAGTGAATCAGATTTTCAAAGCTTTCTGTGATCTGGCCCAAGCTTTACAAAACCTCTCCTTCCTTTCCTTCCTTCCTTCCTGCCTTCCTTCCTCCCTCCCTGCCTCCCTCCCTCCCTCCCTCCCTCCCTTCCTACCTCCCTTCCTCCCTCTTTCCTTTCTTTAACATTACCACTTACTGTGTGTCATTTAATTGAATCATTTAATAGTCACACAGCCCCATGAGGTAGATTCTATATGTGTATGTGGAGCCTGAGACTGAGAGAAGTTCGGTAACTTGCCCAAGGCCACACAGCTAGTGACAGAACTAGTATTCAAGCCTGGGGCAGTCTGATTCCAAGCTCTGCACTTTTAACCCTTAACTTCACCTTCTGCTGTATTATACACGACTTTTCATTGCTGTGGACTCCAGCCAAAGATTCTTTTCCATTCCCATCTGTATGCCTCTGCTTTGCCATTTCTTCTCTTGACACTGCCCTTCTCCTCACTTGTATGTTGAATCCTATAGATTCTTCATGTTGGCCACAAGTACTTGTTGAGAAGATAGCAGACTTTGTTAATACTCAATAAGAGAAGAATACAGCTAAAAGAAACAGGAGACACAACCACCTACAAATTTTGTTAGTTCAGTGGCTTCCATGAACATGGTTCACATTGTAAAAACATGCTTCTTAAGAAAAGTCGAAACGCTGTCTTCTTCTGGAGCCGATTCATCCCTCTTAGTAAATTCTCATTGCTGTCTGTTTGGGCCTCACCTGTGGCTCGGAATCCAGTCTATTCTGTATTGGAGTCACTTGCATGTGTTTTTTTCTCCCTCATTAGATTGTAAACTCTTTGAAGGAAATAACTTAATTTTTTTTTTTTTTTTACCTTCTCTCAGAAACAGTAGGTTCTCAATTAATGTTTGTTGAATGACAGTTTATTTCCACCACTCTGGTTGTAAGGTTTGAGGTGAGTGAATTTTTTACGAAGGCAAAGTCGATTTTGATGTTGGCTTCTGAAGATGCTGGGAAACAAGTTTCATCCTAAGAGTGATTTCATCCTTCACCATGATTGATATGTATAATACATTACTTTTCATCACACACATAATTATCTTTAAATGCTGTTTATCTTTATTTCTTCCAAATTGAAAAATAACAATGATCCTAATAATAAAGGAATAGGATTTTGTGTTCTTGTGGGGAATGTGGAAATTATTATTGTAGAACCTAAGAAGTAACATTTCCTGATCTAATACCTGTATGTGGTTCACTTCCACGTTAGTGAGTGTTCAGGCTCTCCCACCCACGGATTTTCCATCTTTTTCTTTGAGCTAAGAGGTGATGTACAACTTGAGAAAGGAGTTTAAGCAAAATTGAAGGACATTAGCCTCTCCCCAGACTGCCACAGACTCCTTTGTATTTGGAGGATAAATAGTCCTCTCAGGTAAGAGGTGTCTGCAGGAGGAAGGAAATGGTGAATGAAATGGAAAGTTGAGGGCCAAATAGTTTCCTTGGCCAGAGGAGTCAATTACGATTTAAAATAAAAGTAAATTTTACATATGTTCTATTTTTCTTACATAGGCAATACACGTCTATCTATCTATCTATCTATACACACACACATTTACATTATTTAAATATATGTTTTCTCTCATAGGCAATACTTGGTTACTTTAAATACTGAATATGTAATGTGTACACCTTACCTCGTTGTAACAGCGAAACACAGTTTGATTACATTCCTCCTATTCTCCCTCCTCCACCCCACATGTTTGAGACTGGGTTATTTGCATTTTGCTTGCCTGATAGTTTCAGCGTTTCTTGGACATATTGCTACTGTGTTCTTAATAGTTGCATGGCATTCTGCTGTCCGGCTGGATATATTTTCCTGTTCAATGACCATCTTCTCATCTGTTAGCTCTCGCTAATGATGCCCAGACAACTAGTCCATTGAGTCAAGTCAGACAACCAACCAATTCAGTGACAGCGCCAATATAATCATCTAGTTGGCTTACACAGACCAAATGGGCAGTTGGTTGAATTTCTTGCTTTTCAACCACTTGTGTGTCACCCAGCCCGCTTCTGAAACTTCCCAAGCATTTTTCTATAGACTTATGCAGGAGATTAGGTCTGTTGACTAAGAATTTAGGCCTGGGAGGGACCAAGAAAGAAATCTGGCCACTTCTTTGATGCAATTTTGAAGTGTTGAACATGTTATCAAATAATATTTCAGGAAACTCTGAGACTGTTTTCTGCCCTAGGCAGGATAGATTTTGAAAGCAGAGAACCTTTAGACCTTGGAGAAGATCTTGAGAAAACATGTACCCTAGCTATTTTTTTAAAAAAATGTAAACAGTGAGGTCAGTGTCTTCACCACAATAGACTTGTGTTATGGGGATGGATATTTAAATAGAGGAGACAGATCAGCCAGACATATAAGGGGAAGAAATGGGTATTCTTGAGCAGGCTCATGTAACGTAAGGAGCACATGTATTTGCTGCGGGAGGGTCTTTCAGGAAGGACCGGGGTGATGGATTGAGAGAAAAGGGTGGGGGCAGGGAGAATACAACAAGACGAAACCAGTTATCTTTCCCAGGCCCCAGAAGGCAGGCTGGGGGACACTAAGACAAGTTTTCAGATGGTACTGACATTTCTAATTCAATTTTTGAGGGCCTAGAAAAAGGCAAAGTAGTTGAAGTCTTTTTAAAAATCTTTAAAAAGTAGTAGTTTACTTTAGCAGTGCCTATTCTTATCTATTAGAGCTAGAATTTGATTGCCGCACATGGTTTAAAATTTAACCCAAAGCATCAGTTTAAATAATCCCAGGTTTTGTGAGTAAAATTCCACATTATTCTTTTCCCTAGAGTTTTAGCACTGCTTAAAAAAAAAAAGCCTCACGTGTTGTTTGAGACAAAATAAAAAATTAGATCATTGTTAAAATTGGGGATTACTTTACGTGGTACTTTACAAAGATGTTGGAGCTAGAACCTTATTAATTAAACATTGTAAACCTTTCCCCCCTTAATCCTCTCCCTTTGATGAGGAACTGGCAGAAGAAAAAGAGAAAACAATTCTCAGTTGGTTAAAGGACTGTGCATGGGGTATTATGGTATTACTTTAACCACAACATTCCTTTCTGGTCAGAATTTTTGCATACATCATCTCTACTGTGCTGTGATGAAACATGTCCCTTTTGTCAACCACCAAGCCAGGTGCTCAGTCTTTGTAATTCAGTCTTTGCTTCCTTGTTTTTGCTGAAAATGTGACTCTTATCACTTAAAAAAAATTAAATTATAGTTTTTACCTTGTTGAGATTACAGAAGTATTATGTGCTTGATATAAATAAAACAGAAGAGAAAGACATATACAAAGAAAAAGTTAATTTTTCTCCTGTGTCTCTCAAATCTAACCACTCGAGGTAATCCATATTACCAGTTTGGGGTGTGCCCTTCTTTTCTCTTTGCTTATAAAACTATGTACAAATATATATGCACATATATAGTTTTTCTATTAAAAATAGAAACCTTATACACATTAGGCTACGTGATTTTTAATTGCGGCATACTTGACACAAAACATTGTATAAGTTTAAGGTATACAACAAGTTGATTTGATACACTCATATATTGTAGTATATTACCACCATAGATTGGCTAGCCTCCAACATGTCACATAATTATCATTTCTTTTTAGTGATGAGAACAGTTAAGATCTAGTCTCTTAGCAACTTCCGAGTATTTAAAACAGTATTGTTAACTGTAATCACAATGCTGTACATTAGATCCCTAGAACTTATTCATCTTCTGACTGCAAGTTTGTACCCTTTGACCAACATCTTCCCAATTCTCCTACCTCCCCCCACCCTACGCTGGCCCTGGTAACCACCGTTCTAATCTCTGTTTCTACAAGTTCGGCTTTTTTAGATTCTACATCTAAGTGAGATCATACAGCATTTGTCTTTTTCTGACTTATTTCACTTAGCATAATACCTTCAAGATCCATCCATGTTGTCAGAAATGGAAGGATTTCCTTCTTTTTCTTGGCTGAATAATATTCGTGTGTGTGAGATATTTTCTGTATCCATCCATTGATGAACACTTAGGTTGTTTCCTTATCTTGGCTGTTGTAAATAATGCTACCATAAACATGGGGGTGAAGATATCTTTTTTGATATCCACAAGATTTATTTTTTATTTATTTTATTTATTTACTTTTGGCTGCGTTGGGTCTTCATTGCCGCGCGTGGGCTTTCTGTAGTGTGGTGAGCGGGGGCTACTCTTCGTTGCGGTGCATGGGCTTCTCATTGCAGTGGCTTCTCTTGTTGCGGAGCATGGGCTCTAGGCACACGGGCTTCAGTAGTTGCAAGCATGTGGGCTCAGTAGTTGTGGCACGCGGGCCCTAGAGTGCGTGGGCTTCAGTAGTTGCGGTGCATGGGCTCTAGGACCTGTGGACTTCAGTAGATGTGGCATGCAGGCTCAGAGGTTGTGGCTCGCGGGCTGTAGAGCACAGGCTCAGTAGTTGTGGCTCACGGGCTTAATTGCTCCGCTGCATATGGGATCTTCCCGGACCAGGGATTGAACCCATGTCCCCTACATTGGCAGGCGGAGTTTTAACCACTGCGCCACCAGGGAAGTCCCAAGATTTTTTTTTTTAACATAACAAAACATTATAGCCATTCTCTCCAAATTAAAAACTCATTTGTATTATGGCTGATTGATATTCCGTAATTTAACCGTTCATATTATTTCAAGTTTTGTGCTACTACAGTTCTTCCCCGAATATCCATGTGTTCAGAACATACTAGCATACAGAAGCTTTGATTTCTGTCACAGTCCCTAAAGTGGTATTACTTTCTAAGAGTTGTAGTAATTCATAGTCCTACTAAAACTATTTGAAAATATCTGTTTCCCCACATCTTTGCCAGTGTAATTCATTTTAGAAGTATAAACTTTCTAATCTCTTTTTCCTGTTTTGTTTCACATGATTTCTTTAGGGAGCACTTGTCACTCTCTTTACCTTTTTTTCTTTTTTAATTCCATTCATTTGAATTATTCATGCCCTGTCTTTTCCTTAATTTTCTAATGTGCATATGGTTTGTCTTCTAGACCTGGAGAAGAGAAACTTGAGCCTAAGCTCACTGAGCTTAATTGTTCTGTATTGAAATGAAACAAACACTTGATATCTACATATAACAAAGTAGATACAGAACTTTTGATTCCAATTTTCTCTTTCTGAAGTATATTATATAAGAAATGTCTCAAGAAATATAAATGTCTTACCAGGAAAAATGGAAACTTATAAAACGCAAAGATGGGAAATTTTAAAGGAGTTTTAAGCTTGCACAGCTAACTGGGTTTCCCTCTTGAATCTTAAAGTCTGAAGACAAACATTCTTTGAGAGCATTAGTTATAAGTTATGCTGAATTACATCAAGAGGAAAAAGTGAATCATAGCAGATAGGAATTTAAACCTGGAGTGTGGTTGAAAGCCCCTGTCCTTGTTGCTCCCGCTTGTTTTTCTGGGAGGTGAGACTAGATTCCACTGCTCCTGTCCTTGTAGTTGCTGAGTTCACTATAAAATTATTTGTATATAACTCCAGCAGTACATTGGTTAATCAGAAACAGCTGTACAACTGTATTCATTTATATGAACAGAATAACTAAATCAATCTGCAAAATTTCTTGTATCTGGGTAGGTCGGGCCAACATTGTGTAGCCCAGAATAATAACAGTGCTTTGTAACTAACCTGACACAGATGGCAAAAAGATTGTGTCTGGGCAGCAGACGTTGGAACTGAAAATTAAGAAGCCCTGTGAGTCCTTGATATCTGCCATAATAAAATGTTGCTCTATTTTTAATGTAAGTGTTTTAAAGGCTAGGAAGCTTCGTAAAGGGATGTCCTGTTTAAGAAAGAACACATCAGAGTTGGACCCTCTGAGAGTTGGATCTCCTGAATGAGGCTGAATTGTCCAGATCAGTGTCCCCGGAAAGATCAGTTTGTACCTCCTGCCAAACTGTCGGGGCTGCGACAAGCCAAGGGCCTCCTGCTGGGAAAAGGCCACAGACTAGACGGGCAAACTGACGTGTCTGCCTGGAGGGAGCCAGGCCAAAGCAGGGAGAGGCACAGGGTTCCAGGCGAGACTGAGGCTGAAGTCCTGGCATAATGGAGCCAGAGGAATTCCTCAGAACGTGTGTTCTTGTGCAGAACCCTGAGGTCCACGGGAGCTGAGTGAGTTCAGAATGCAGCCTTGTCCGTATGCTCTCACAGTCTGTCTTTTTTTTTTTTTTTTTTGCGGTACGCGGGCCTCTCACTGTTGTGGCCTCTCCCGTTGCGGAGCACAGGCTCCGGACGCGCAGGCTCAGTGGCCATGGCTCACGGGCCCAGCCGCTCGGCGGCACGTGGGATCTTCCCGGACCAGGGCACGAACCCGTGTCCCCTGCATAGGCAGGCGGACTCTCAACCACTGCGCCACCAGGGAAGCCCCGCAGTCAGTCTTAATGGAGACTTCAGTGCAGTAGGATGGGAGGTCTGATGAGAACAGGAAAATCTCTAGACCTTGAGTCTCCATGGGTGGCCCAGTCCTGCAGGACTGAACTCTCCACCACTCAAAAAAACAGGTTATTCTCAAGGCCAGAAATCCACTGGCCCTCAACTAGCCAGAGTCCTGTCTGGACTGGGTTCTGGGTACCAGGTTGGCCTTGTTACATAGCTGTATTAGGTTTTAGCCAGAGAGTGGCAGTGAGGGAAAGCAGTGCCCAGGGGGAACTGGGCACGGACCCTAGTTTTGGCATTGGGATTTGCAAACACTCAGCTTCTTGGGGCCTCATATGCTGTTGCCTGAGGGCATGTGTCCCCTCTGCCCTGCCTTCACTTTCACTCTGCCCCTGGTTTTGGATGTCCATCAGTCCTCAGAAATAGACTCTTGAAAGTCAAGTCACTTTCAGGCTAAGACCTGATATCAACCAGCTTATTTACTTAATTCCTTTTGCACTGAATCCTCTGCTAAAGGTAGAGTAGTAAAGTGAGTGCAGAAGAGCCGTAGACTAGGAGTTTACCGTTGTTTTATAATCCCAGCTTTGCTGCCTAGTGGTCACATGACCTTGACAACAATAAAACACTGTGCAAAAATAGAGTAGGGGAATTTGTAAGAATGGGAAGAAGGCTGAGGCTAGGATGTCTGTGATGCCTGTGGTGGGACAGACCGGACATCTCCAGATAAGGCACTGTCTAAACAATGCAGTTGTTAACAGTTTAACTTATCAGTCAGAAATTTGATAAGTCTGAAATGTTACTTTACCTGTTTTTGACTAAGTATTAGGTAAATAAGGGAGAGAAATAGATGTTTATCTCATTCCTCATTTAGCTAAAATAGTGTGGCTGTGTGACGTGGAACTCATAGGGTTCTTCATTAATACTTGAATCTTACTGTATGCTTGAAAAAAGACCATTAGCTATTATCCCAAGATTTTCTTGTAATGTTATTTGTGGGAGTGAGACGTGAACCAGGTGAGTCCAGGTATGCCTGGCAGATCTTATTTTATTTACATCCAGTGAAAATCACACTAGCTCGTGTGTACCTACACACATCCATTATACTCACTTTTATTCTGTATTAGTGCACACATGGTCCCAACCCTGAAACCCTGTGTCCTCATCATCTACCACCCATAGGTGCATGTGTACACACACACACACACACACGTGCACACACATGTCATTGGCTTACCCCTTTTAAAGAACACTTCAGATAGAGCCAGGAAGTACCAATTCTAAACGTTGCTGGGAAAGCACATGGATTGCTGAGTTTTGTACACATCTGCCTTTGCAGTGTCTTAGAAAGCAGAGGTCATTGCTCACTAATGTGCCCTTTGTACAGTCTCAGACCAAACACCAAATGCAGGTGACTGTAAGTGTGCGCTTTGGAGGATGTTCGCTACGATGGTGGGGATTCCCGGGGGTGGAGAAAAATACCCACTTGGGGCTTTGCCTTGGGAGTTCTGCAGTGACCATTGATTGGTGGTTGTGACCATCGCTGGGTGAGTGTCTTGTTTGTGTTTCTTAATCCTGGTCTGAGGAACAGCACATTGCTGTTTTGGCTCAGAGGCAGACCGTCTTGGATGGCATCCAAGACACTGCACACTGCTCTTGCTTCTTGAGATTGGTGCTAACATTACAGGGTCTCCAGTTGTGCATAGAAAGATCCTGGACCAACACACTGGTAAATGGTACCCCTGTGGACTCTTTGCTTTACAGAGACGTTAGACAAACTTGGCCACCCCGGAAACTGAACCTTAGGACTGGTGCCCGAGGGAGCCCAACCACCATTTGTAGATAAGGTTGTGACTAGGAGAAGATGCTTTCTGAGTTCCAACCCAGATGCCCATGGAAGGATGGAGGCCTAGTAGAAACTTCCCCTTTGTTCCCTTCAGCTCTGGCCCCAGCAACACAGAGAGAGGAAGGAAAAGGGAGGATGTTCCTGGTGGTGGAGAGAGTACAGAGGTCAGCAGTGACAACAGGGAAAGGATCCGGTGGTCCTGAGCTACGGGGAGACGCCTCAGCAGTGGGAGTGAAGGGACTCGGATCCTAAGCGTCCTCTGCAGGGTAAGAAGCTTCCTGACCTAAGGAGGTTGCTGGGTGGGGGCCCTGGAAGTGCAGGGAAAAGTGGTGAGCTGCACTAAGCGGTGGCCGCCCTTACTAAGAAGTCATTAGGAAACAGAAGCAAGAGGGTGCCTGCCTGCTCTCGCTTACAGACAGAAGTCAGGAATGAATTATTCCTCTTCAGATTTCTAGTAATGATGTTCGGACAAGGAGTAATAATAATAGCATCTAATAACATAGATATTGCTTAGTATGTGCCAGGTAATGTTCTAAGTGCTCTGAATTAACTCACTGAATCCATATAACAACCCTATGAGGCAGACACTATTATCTTCATTTTACAGGTGAGGAATTTGAGGATGGTCAGCTTGTCCAAGTTCACATGGCTAACTTGGCAGAGGTGAGATTCAGTCGAGTCCGTGTGGCTTCAGAGCCTGCTCTGAACCACAGTGCCCACCTGCCCCTTCAGTAAGGGACATTCAGTTGTAAAGGACCTAGGTGGCCCCAGCTTTCTTCATGTAGATGGTTGACCATTGATCCATTGTTCTGGGGAAGTAACCTGGACTTCCTGTTTCTCTGCATACTTCTGGGTTAGTGTCACCAATGCATTGCAAAGAGGACAGCCAGAAAAAATAAAGACCAACAGCTGACCTGTCAGCAGAAGGGCCTGCTCTTTTCATGGTGTTTGGAGTACCACGTTAGCTTTACTCTGAATCACCCACTTTAACACCTGACACCCGTCACAGCCATACGTTCTAAATGACCCCTAAGACTTCAGCAGTCTCTAATGAGGAAGAAAATCTTCCTAGAGTGTCACAAATGCTGCCTAGTATCATTGAGTAGTGACACGTGATGTTCTCAAAAATAAATGAACGGGGGCTTCCCTAGAGGCACAGTGGTTAAGAATCTGCCTGCCAATGCAAGGGACACGGGTTCAGTCCCTGGTCCAGCAAGATCCCACATGCTGCGGAGCAACTAAGCCCATGCATCACAACTACTGAGCCCAAGTGCTACAACTACTGAGCCCAAGTGCTGCAACTACTGAAGCCCGCATGCCTAGAGCCCATGCTCCACAACAAGGGAAACCACCGCAGTGAGAAGCCTGTGCACCACAACGAAGAGTAGCCCCCGCTCGCCACAACTAGAGAAAGCCCGTGCGCAGCAACAAAGACCCAACACAGCCAAAAAAAAAAAAATTAAAAAAAAAGAATAAATGATGACATTCAACCTGTGGGGAAGGAGTATAATATTCAACTATAAAATGTAGAATCTTTCATAAAATCCCAGAATGTTGGACATGGGAAGCCAAGTGAAGAGGAAGACCATTTTGCCTAACCTCTCGGTAGAAGGAGAACCCCAGAGAAGTTATGTGACTTGCCCAAGGCCAATGGCTAGTTGGTAACAGGCCTGCTGAGTTCCAGTCCAGTTCTCTTTCCTCTGCCTGAGACTGTATAAAATATTCTGTAAGTGATTTTCTTATTAAATTACAGATGAAACAAAGAATGGTCTATTTCTTTGCTGGGCAGGGCCAAGGTTAACACTGACTTAAAGATGTGAGGGATGCAGCTGGACACCTCCTTCAGGTACAGGACGCAGTAAGCCCAGGTGAGGAAAAGGCAAGGCAGGGTTCCAGTGGCAGCTGCTCCCAGGGAGTTTGCAGTACTGAGCCTCTGCCTTCTAGAAGGTCCCTGGTACCCTCTGCTCAAGTCTCTTTTGGAGGTTAGGGAATCAAACTGACTCGGCTTATAGCCGAGTTCAGTGAGGGACGTGAGGGAGAAGAGGAAATGGTCACTTCCTATCCATAGAGAAAAATGTTTCTCAAAACCCTGCTGCTGTCAGGCGGCCAGGCCTTAGCCAAGCTCTGGCCATATTGGCCTTGGGGCCCGAGAGGCCTGCCCGCTACAGGGCTCTTTCTTGCTCCATTGCTGGGATGGAGAACATCGAGCCCTTCCTGGAAGAGGCTCAGGCAGCCTGCGGAGGCCCGCCCAGGGGGCTCTGGGCAGCCCTGCCCCTGTCTGCAGCCAGGACCACAGGGCTCGACAGCCATTTCTGCGGACAGGGACAACTACAGGTCACCTTCGTACCTGCAGAGCAATGACCCAGGGATCCCCACAGGCAAGAATGGAGAGGAGGTCACATAAAGACAGAAACCCAGGCCTGGAAGGGCATCCAGAGCTGTTTTCCCCACCTCTGGGCTGTACTGCCTCCAAATAAGCCCAAAGTGGGCTGTAAGGTAAAATTGTCAGGGCTGATTTCAGCCCTGGTCAGTGTGATCCCACCCTCAGCAGAAGCGTCTGGGGGGAATCGAGGGGCATTCTCCACAGTGCCTGCAGAGACCGGGACCAGCAGTCCCTAAAGGTCCCCTCCGCAAGGGGCAGGGCTGCTTTACTCCTTCAGGCCCCGCTGGCCGCTTATCTGGCCATCTCATCAAGCCCAGGGAAGGACAGAATAGAAGAGCTCTCCAGAGAGCAGGAGGTAAAACAAAACCCGCTCCATTCTCAAGCCCCGTCCGATGTGGGAAGCTTTTCAGGGAGGTGTGCTGCTCTGAGCCCCAAGGGGCCTTTCCAACCTCAAATCCATAGGTCACTGCTCTTGGTCAGAGGGTAACAGGATCTTCGTGTTTTTCTGATGTGACCCGGAACCCTTCTGTTATAGAATTAAGGAAGAAACCAGAGGCAGAGCTACGATTCAAATTTAGAAGGTTGTGCTGCCCAGTTCTGTGGTCTCTGTGCCTTGGCTTGGTTAGAACGACAGTTTTTTTTTTGTTTGTTTGTTTGTTTTGTGGTACGCGGGCCTCTCACTGTCGTGGCCTCTCCCGTTGCGGAGCACAGGCTCCGGACGCGCAGGCTCAGCGGCCATGGCTCACGGGCGCAGCCGCTCCACGGCATGTGGGATCCTCCCGGACCGGGGCACGAACCTGTGTCCCCTGCATCGGCACGCGGACTCTCAACCACTGCGCCACCAGGGAAACCCAGAACGACAGTTTTGGTGAGCTGTGCTGTGCGAGCAGCAGCCACCCCCGTCCTGCCTCCCTGGCACATGCGGGCTGCTGCCTCGTTGCTGCGTCTCCCCCTCCTCAAGCCTGGATGGTGTGCAGAGTGGGAAAGTGGCTTCTGGCCCTCCCTCTGCGTGGTCGCGGGGTACGGAGGGGACTGCTGTGGGCCAGCCCTGGTGGGTGCAGGTGAGACCCACCTTCTCCTGATCTTACCATCCCAGCTCCAGTGTAAACTGATGAACTCTCATGAAACCAGCAGTGGCCTGCTTGCCAGGAGGAACTAGAGGGTAGTGTGTGCGTTAACTGACCCTGTTCAGTAAGTCAGCCCAGGGAGTTCCTCCTTTTCCCCCCCATGAGGTACCTCAGAAGGGCCCAAGGCACGAGCGCCGCACGACTAAACTCGGTCCTAGTACAGAAGCCACAGGCAGGAACCTTGTACTGTGAAGATTCTGGGGTCTGGGAATTTAAGAGACTACACGTGGTTTAAATTTTAAAAAAACAGCAAAAAGAAGCATGCTTAGAGTGCCTTATTCCTTGAATGACAGATGTGACAGATCACAATGTCAGATGCCAGATGGCATCTGGGCGATATTTGAAAAGAAATCTCGCTGTGAACAGTGAGTACTCCATGTAAAGAAGCATTATCTAAACTAGTGTTTCAAAACCTTTTTTGACCGTGACCCACAGTAAGAAATGTATTCTTCTTTGAGATCCAGTATAGATAGATAGATTGATAATAGAAACAAAGCTTTATAAAACAATTCCCATCCTTACCATGTGCAGTACATTTTTATTATTATTTAAAAAGAAGCAACAGCTGGTTGCCACCCATTAAATGGATTTGACAGCCAGAGAATAGGCAACAATTTGCAGTTTGAAAAATACTGATTTAAACAGAAATGTATCAGGCGTGTAGAAACCAATTCTCATTGTAGCTCTGGCAGATCTCTACAGAAGGAGATCCAGTAACAGGCCTTGTAGTCCTTGAAGAGGTTTTCCTCGCGCTTCCAATCGCTGGAAGTTGGTGAGATGGTGATGGAGATGGAGGACCAAGGAAGGGAGGAGACGAAGCTGAGTTTTAATTCTGCTCATACAGAGAACACTGAGTGTCCCTGATGCCTTGTCCTGGCGCAGATAAGACAGACCCTGCTTGTCCTGTAAGGGTGCTCACAGTTGAATAAGTGTATACTCATCACCATCCAACACGGTTTATAGTGAAATGGAAGCATAAACGGGATGATACAGGGCAGCTGAAGTCCCTTCGTTCCGAGTTCCCTAAATGGAGGAGCCATGTTACAGGGAAGGGTATATTCAGTGTTACATCCCTAGTTCTGTGTCTCACATACAATAAGTATTCAATAAATATTTATTGAAAGACCATGTTATCTAATTAATACTTGCAATGAGACTAGTAATAATCCTAATTATCTATGGTAATATTAAGAAAACGTTTTTGAAGGGCACTTTAAGACACGTGATTCATAATGGAGCATAAGAAGGGACAGGACAGTTTAAAAAGACCCCAAGAAGTTGAGGTTAAAGAGCAGAACTGCTGAACCCCACCCAGGCTTCAGGTCCTCCGCATAGCAAGCCTTTAAAAAGTTGAGGTTTTTCTGCCCTGACTTGTAGGTGTGGGCGACTCATTGGTGGGTCTTGGGGACAAGTTGCTCTGGAGGTGAGAAGTCAAAGCCGTGAGGCGCAAGTTGCCCCTGGCCAAGCAGGGAACACAGGCAGGAGTGCCTACTGACTTTCCACCCCTACGCATCTGAAACGGCTGCGTCTGCCCACTCGGGTCAAGCAGTTCAAGATGATGTGATTCAGGCCTAAATCACCCAAGGTTCTGGGTGGTAGGTTTCTGGAGAGAGGAAGGTGCTTGCAGACCACTCTCTGTCGGGTCCTAAATGGAGTCTTTGTTTCAAGTTCTGGACCAACCCAGCACTAACCGGGCATTAAGGCTCTGAAGTGGTCAGGACCCATGGAGACCCTAGTGTGGGTGCCACTGTACAGTGGGAGGAGTTCCCTGGCGCCCTCTGAGCTGAGCTTCCTGTAAGGGTCCAGCCCCTAGGGCCAGCCTTCAGTATGTAGCTGGGCCTGTTGGTCTAGACCCCAACCTGCCATCCTGCTGCTACACTGAATTAGCTACAGGTCCTTCTTTCAAGCAATTGTGGGGCGAAGAGTGGGGGAGTGGGGAGTAGGCAGGGAAGCAGGGGTGTGAGGAGAGGAGAGGGAAAGACATGTGACCTGAGAAAAATACTTGAATAAGGATGGTTTCCATCCAAATGAGGTCACCTCACTTGAGCTTGGACTAAGGAGACACCCGTAAAAGTAGACAAATTTAACCTAGGGGTGACTGCTGTCCATTTTAGACATTCGTTCAAGTTTTACATGACCCGACCCCAGAGAGAATAGTTAGGGATGACCGGGAACTAGGAACCAGTCACAAAGAATAGGTAGCCCTTTGGCCCTGGAGCTTGAATACGGGCTTGGGACCTTGGATGCGTGAGGGGCTTCACAGGATGGCAGGTACACCTAGCAAACTCCGTCTGTGTTTAATAATTTGCCTAGTTATTTACACCTATTTAAGATAAAAAACGTTCTTGGATAAAACCAAATCTAAATGCAAAAGAGCATTAAAAATAAGAAAGGCAGTCCCGGCGCCCCAGGTTCTAGCTCCAGCTCTGTCCCTGTCTGTGTGACACTGGGCCTCAAGAGTCCTCATGGGTAAATTGAGGGGGAGTGGGGATTTGGAGATACTTCCTCAGATCTCCCTCAGCTCAAACACCCTGTGGCTCTCTGCAGCCCGAGACACGTTTTCTGGCAGGAGAGAGGCTGCCAGAGCTTCCTTCTCAGGCAGCCAATGAGTACATTCTTTCCTGTGCCCACATATGGAAGCAATTTCTAGATTATCCAAGGCACTTGTGCCGCTGAGCTCAACCAAAACAGAGGAGCTCGGCAGTGGAAAGTGGGAAAAGAGAAAAAAACCTTGTGTGCGTTCTCTTACCTACATACACTTTCACATCTGGAATCCCCCATGCAATTTGCCTATCTGTGCTATCTCAGGGGTGTGCCAGTGGGTTTGGGGCATTCCACAGATAAAATCAAAACTAAATGAGGGTTGAGCTCACTGCTTCTCCCCTGAAGCCGAAGGCCTCTGCCTTTCCCCTCCGGAAGCTTATGGCCGGAGGCTGGGGAGGAGTGCAAATTCCAGAGTTTTGTTCCCACATTTATGGTAATCTTTCTCTCCGGTCTGTTGATAAGGACTATTAATGGCTGCTTTCAAGGTTCTCTGTGAAGTTGAATTGGCAAACATTAGCCAAGTGCTTTGAAGGGGAAAATGTTCGATTAGTTCCTTTTCTGCCCAACCCTTTACTTACCTTTCTCTTCTGAACTCTTCAGGGGTTTTGGTAGTGGTTGAACGGTAGCTCTTTCACCTGTAAACCAGAGGCACGGGGCATTTGCTCCTGAATTTAGGTCAGGAGAGTGACTTTTTCTAGGGCACGACCTTATTCAGAAAGTCTCATCTGTGGTCCTGGTCCCCATAGATGTTCCTAAGACCCTTATTTCCTCCTCCTCTCTCTCACCCTTGACCTTAATTCCTGGGAAAGAGGTTACTGAAAAGGACATGTTTATAGAGAAGTGCTTTTTGTTCCCCTTTCATTTTGTCTCTAACTTCTCTACTGCCCAATCCCCCACCAACGTTAAAATTTAATCTGTAAAGCAGTGATATTCTTCCTAGGTATGAAATTCGAGTAATTAGAGCTCTATAAACGTTTAACGCTTGTTAAAACTGTTGCATTGATGTTCTCGTATGTTCTCATAACAATCCAGGGTACCACCTCCAGATAACTTTCTGGAAAAAACTCTCAAAATCAAGACAGTAGGCTGATGAATGCCGAAAGACTCTTAGCAGGAGCCACATTCTTTTTTGTTGTTCTTGCTGGGTCTCCAGCTTAGAGCCTTCTGGTCAAAGCAGCCGTCTTTTTCCCTTCAGAGAGCATGTTTACGGCTCTGGTTTGCTTCATCTGGGATTGCTGCTCTGGAGGGCCAGAAATCAAACATGACGTGAAGATAGAAACACTTGCGGGAACCTCACATGCCTGGCTGCCCTGTTTCAGGACGCTCAGATTAGCTCTGCTTGGCTGTGAATAGGGTGGTGATTCCACACATAGATTTTCCCCCCATGGGATTCTTGCTTGTTTTAAAGCAGCTAAACTTTGCCGCTCTATAGAACCATAATCAGGAATATTTATTTTAAGCCCCATCTCTGCAGGACTCTGTGCTAGATTCTCCTCAGCCCTATTCAGAAAACGTCAACCGACCTGCCTCTTGTGTGCTAGGTGCTGAGGGCCTGAAACCACACTCCAGGAGAAGAGTTACTGAGTGCAGGCCTGTTCCTGCCACACACATGTGCAGTATTAACTCGGGGCCAGGTTAGGTACCTGTGCCAGCCAGAGTGATGCCACTCCCTGCTCTGCTGAGAAGGTGAAGACCATTCAGTTCATCTGTCCATTCCCTCCAGGGATTCCTTCCCCTTCCCAGGCAACCTCTTGTCTCTAATGCAGCCACAGACACACCCACCCAGACCCCAGGCTCTCACTGAGCAATACAGTTGAACCCACCTCTCCAGGTTGGTCACCCCCAAACCTCCTTACTACTCTGCAGCCTGGTGGGTTTTTTTGTTTTTTTTTTTTTTGCGGTACGTGGGCCTCTCACTGTTGTGGCCTCTCCCGTTGCGGAGCACAGGCTCCGGATGCGCAGGCTCAGCGGCCGTGGCTCACAGGCCCAGCCGCTCCGCGGCATGTGGGATCTTCCAGGACCGGGGCACGAACCCGTGTCCCCTGCATCGCAGGCGGACTCTCAACCACTGCGCCACCAGGGAAGCCCTGCAGCCTGTTTTTGCTTCATCTCTTCACTCAGCAAACATTTGCTCAGTGCTCACTGTTGAAGCTTGCAGAAGGCAGGCTCCCTGTCTCTGTGGAATGTATGTTCTAGGAGGGAGAAACAGCAAACAAGTAACTCAGACAAATTAATGAATGCTTCAATAATTAATGCTTAGTTAATTACTTAGGTAGATTAGTAGTGATAAGGGCTATGAAACAAGGCTGACAGGGTGATGGGATGGAATGGTAGGGATGCTACTTGAGGTACAGCTGTTAAGGGAAGTTTATGAGAGTTGAGATATGAATGACAAGGAGCCAGACGTGAAGATCTGGGGAGAAGTGTGCATCAGGCAGAGGGAATGGCAAATGCAAAGGCCCTGAGGTGAGAACAAGCTGGACAGGTCCCAGGGAAAGAAGGAGGGCTGTGAGGAGAGGGGGACGGGACGAAGTCAGAGATGCAGGCCTGGCCAGGTACTCTGCAAGGACCATACTGTAATCTAATAGGGTTTTATCCCATCGAGTGATGCCGCCTGCTGTGTTTCAAGAAAATCACTCTTGCCTCCATCCTATCTCCATCCAGCTCTGAGCTCGTGGCCTCACACCCTGACTCACCCCTGCTTGTTGGTTAGGGTGCCCTCAGCTCTGCCCACCGCGCCCTGGCCCGGCTCTGGCCCTCCCATGCCCACTGCCCGCGTTCAGGCCTGTCACTTCTGCAGCCCCAGCACCAATTGACCAACCGTGCCTGGGGATTCAGAGGGTGGGTGAGTCAGTCTTCCCCGAGCTGGACTGAGCGCTGGGCAGAGAAGAGAGCGAGGTGCTTACTGGGCTGTGAGACCTTGGACAGACTCCTCTGTGCTGGGCTGTACTTGTATCACACTCACTCCTCTGAGACTGGCACTGTTGTCATGCCCATTCTACAGTGGAGGAAACTGAGGCACAGAGAGGTTAAGTAACTTTTCCAGAGTCCCCAGCTAGCATGTGGTTGAGCCAGGATTCAAAGCAGATGGTCTGATAGCCCCATGTTCTAAACCACTACATTCCACTGCCACATGCAGTGGGGATGGCTGTTCCTTCCCAGCCGCCTGACAGTCCTGAGCGAGGTCCTTTTCCAGAGTGCTCAGCCCAGAGTGCTGCCCTCACTGGGGACACCAGATGCCCCCTGCTGACACACTCAGCCTCAAGCCGTCAGCAGACCCGTTGAGTTCACCGAGTTAGGGCGGCACCTCCAACCTCAGCCAAGCCAGTGCTGACTGTCCTCTCCAGGGGGAGCCCAACAGCCCTTTCCTCGTCCACCTGTGAAAACCCCACTCTGGGCACATCCACCACCTGCCAAGTAACAGTCAGGAATAGTAATAGGAGCAAGTGATTACGGAGCACTCCCTATGGAATTCTTATTTTACCGATGGAGAAACTAAAGCACACCCTGCTTAAGGTCACAGAGCTAGTAAATGGCAGAACCAGGATTTGAACCCAGGCAGGTTGGCTCTGGAGACCCTTTAGAGTACAATTCTTATTTATTTTTTTAAATTTATTATTACTATTTTTTGCGGTACGCGGGCCTCTCACTGTTGTGGCCTCTCCCGTTGCGGAGCACAGGCTCCGGACGCGCAGGTTCAGCGGCCATGGCTTACGGGCCCAGCCGCTCCGCGGCATGTGGGATCCTCCCGGACCGGGGCACGAACCCGTGTCCCCTGCATCGGCAGGCAGACTCTCAACCGCTGTGCCACCAGGGAAGCCCTAGAGTACAATTCTTCATACTGAAGCCCCACAGAATGGTCTAATTTTATTAACATAAGACAGACCTGTCAGTATTTGAAGACAACTATCACATCTCTCTTGGTTCCAAACCACCACACCAAGCTCTCAGGGAGCAGTTCTACCCTGAGTCCCTTTCTTTCTCCCAGAAAAGCACAAAGAGTGCTTTGTAATTCTCCATCCAAATCCAGATACTTGTGAGAGGCGAGGGAGCACAATTAATAATTATGCTGGGACAACAGGCATAAATGTGGACTGTCCTGGGCAAACCAGGAAGTGGTTCTCCCTACCCCCGGGCCACAGCAGAAATGCCACCACTTGGCATGCCTTCTGAGCATTCTGTTCAAGCGGATTATCGGGAAGTTGAACTAACTTTACACAGATACGTTATTGATGGGACATCAGGTTTCAGGAGTCTGCCATTAGTCAGACTTCTTCCAGTGGAAAAGTGCTGGATGTAAGGTCAAGTCCCACAGTTGCCACTGTGAACTTGGATGAGTCACCTCCCATTCACGCTCACTGTTTTCTTGTCTGTGAAATAGAGGTTGATCACCCGGGAGTCCCTTCTAGTTCTAAATCTCTGATCCCACGTCAGCCTTCCCAACACAAGCAAAGGTCTAAGTTCTCACTTTGAAGCCATGAACATGGAACTTGAAGGTTTTAACCCATTTTCTGTCAGTTTAGCAGCTCTTCTACCAGCTTATTTGCCAAACCCCAGAGGTAGATTTTGAGAGTAAGATCCCCTTATCTTGTCTACTCTGGGGGTGTCAGTGAAACTGTGCTGAGCACTAATTATCTTCTTTAAATAATGCTTTTCCTCCGAGACAGCCATGGATTTTGTCGATACAAACACAGGAGATAGAAAATGGCCTTCAAGGAAAGTGCCTGTTGACTTACTGAGAAATTTCTTTATTTTTAAAAAAGAAAGAAAGCTTTTTATGTTCCCTAAAACCTGTACCTCTGAAATAATTTCAAAGTGTTTTCACATAATTTATCACATTAGATCCTCAAAATGGCCGTGTAAGATAGGTGTCGTGTTTGTTGTCCGGATATTGAAACAGAGGCTCAAGGAGACGAAATGGCTGGTCTGAGGGCGCACAGCTGGTTAGTGGTAGGGCTGCAACTCACATTCACGTCTGCAGGATCCTTATCTAAGAGTTTCTGTGCTGCACCAGTAGTTCTCACTTTGTTTGAGTTTTTTAGCAGAGAACTCATTTTTTTCAAGAAGAAAGGAAGTTTTTCTGGGGAAAGTCGAGTGTATGTGCCTTCCATGGTGCTCTGTGAGGGGGTCCCCGCAACCCGCACAGAGCATGGCTTGAACAACCCTGCACTTTTCCAAGGTGCCTCACACTGTTTTGCCCTTTTCTAGGGTATAGAGTGCTTGTGGGGTTCGGCACAGTTTCACTGTACATGAACTTGTTGCATTTAATAAGCTTCACCGTGATTCTCGGTCACCTGGTCAAACATCTGGGGGCTTGTGTCAGCTGCACGGACACGGTCTTTGCTAGGAGGTTTGACTGCCTCCTTCCCGCCCCCCTCCCCTAATCCCCAAGGCTCAGTTATAAACCTCTCCACCCTGTTTTTCCACCTTGCTCTGCGGAATCCCAGTCCCACCTGTACCATTCACAGACTCCTGTGGCCTTTCTGGATAGGACTTGCCTGCCTTCGTCATTCATCCACCCACCCAATAAACACATTAAGTATATACTAAATAAAATCATGTGAAAAGGCCCAGCCTAGCAACTGGAACATAAGGAAAATGAGTTCCCATCCCTACCACAAAGCTTGGTACCCCTTCATTTCCTTGTATCTGAGATGACTGGCTTCCCCATGACAATCTCCCAGGTCCCGTCTCTTGAGAAACGCTATTGCTGTTATGCCAGCCTTTTCTCTTCCCTCGAAGGTAAAAATGGGGTGCTTGGCTTATTGTCATGGCCTGCGTATCCGGTCCTCTCCCCACAGTCAAAGCACAAGTGTGTGCCTCCACCAGAAGTTACCCCCCAAAAGAGGAAAATTTAGAGAACAAGCTTTCCATTCTCTGAGGTTGCTGGGTTGCAGGGAGCAGCTAAGTGGCTTCTATTCACAGAGCCCCCCTATCTAGGAGAAAAAAAAGAGCAGGAAATAGTTCCTATTTTTTAAGTCTAGATTTTGCTCTCTCTCAGCAGCGTTTAAATGCCCAGTCTCACCAACTGACAGGACATGTAATAAATGCTGAAGGTTTATGTTTATGCTTAAGGTTCTGTTACTCTTGCCTAGAGTCTGGAGCTTTGCACACACTGGGAACTGATCCTTCTCTTTCAAAACATGCAGCATACATACTGCCAGATTTTTCTTAAATCTACTTCTTCAGTCTCCACCAGATAAGATTTATTAATTGGAGATAGTTTTAAAAGACATGATAGGACTTCCCTGGTAGTACAGTGGTTAAGAATCCGCCTGCCAGTGCGGGGGACACGGGTTCGAGCCCTGATCCGGGAAGATCCCATAGGCGGCGGAGCAACTAAGCCTATGTGCCACAACTACTGAGCCTGCACTCTAGAGCCCGTGAGCCACAACTACTGAAGCCCGTGTGCCTAGAGCCCATGCTCCGCAACAAGAGAAGCCACCACAATGAGAAGCCCACACACCGCAACGAAGAGTAGCCCCTGCTTGCCACAACTAGAGAAAGCCCGCATGCAGCAATGAAGACCCAACGCAGCCAAAAATAATGATAAAATAGAAGACATGATATATTCTCAAAAATAAGTTGATAATCTTACCTTCTATAGATCATTCAGAAACGTCAAAGCATTAGTCCAGTATGAACTGTTAGAAAATATTTTTGACATTCTGTTTTTTGGTTTTTGTGAAAGACAGATACTTAGCTTAGACCCTGTTTCTTTTACGATGATCCTTTTTCTTTCTGAAAGAGAAGTAATTATGAGAAGCATCAATCCAAAGTTCCACCAAACCGCTGTAAATTTAGCACTTTCTCTTCATTCTGCCTATCTCCATGGGTCTTTAAAAAGAATCTAGCCATATCCTGGATTATGTAATAGTGCCTCAGCTGTCTCCATGGGACATCAGTATAGTGTGTGTGTGTATGTGTTTGTGTAAGTGATTGGATGCCTGGGCTAAAGTCATGGGTAGCTGTCTGTTTTACTTGTGATGATCATTTTAGTTTCTAGTCAAAATTGCCCGTTTTGTTCTTTGGGTGACTTTTCACACTGAACTGAACATCTGATGCTCAGTCCAGCTAAGCCAGGAGCCCCTACAATGTTCCAGTCTGCCCTGAACACAGCAGCCCCCATGCCCTCATCCACAGCTTTGGATCTACCCTACTGGTAAGTAAGAGGAAGTGGAACAGCAGGATGGGCTGGTCACCTGCTAGTTTCCATTAGTGTCTTAATGTTCACATTGCATCCTTGGTTGGACTCCTTAATTTTTAATGTCAGACCAGGAATCCTTTAAGAAAACAAAGTAGGGAAATCTTTTCATTGGAAAATATCTTAAAACCAAAGAAAACGACAGAGGAAAATTGTGATGTATTTTAGGCGGAAGCTGGTGGTATGAGTTCCTCGATATCCTTTTAATGCTGTTGCTCTTTTCTTAGATCTGCCTTTTAGGAACGTCGACTTGTCTTTGCATAAAAGTTATTCTGTGATTTTTGTATTCCATTTTATTTATATATTGAATTTATTATAGTTATGTGTTGGTATGTAACAAACCACCCCAAAACTTAGTGGCTTAAAAACACAATCATTTAATTGCTTACAATTCTGCAATCTGGGCTGGGCTCAGCTGGGCAGCTCTTCTGCCATTCTTGCCTGTGGTCAGTCTGGGGCTGCATTCAGATGGCAGGTTAGCTGCGGCAGGACTGAGCTGGGCTTCTCTTTTTCTCCAGGAAATGTCAGGACCTTTCACTTTCCAAGTGGCCTCTCCAAGTAGTCTTTCCATATGGTCTCTTCAGCAGGATTGCTGGACTTTTTACATGGTAGTTAGAATCAGAAAAGCAGAAGCTGCCAGGCCTTCTTAAGGCTCAGGCCCAGAACTAGCAGGTTCTTCACTTTCTTTTTTTTAAATCAAGTCACAGGTACCGCCCAGTTCAAGGGGAGGGGACTACACAAGGTGTGAATACCAGGAGGCATGCTTCATTGGAGGCCAGCAGTGGAACAGACTACCCCACAGTCATTCTTCAATCACATGACACTTACCAAGTGCATGTCATGCACCAGGCAGTGAGCATACAATGATGAAGAAGCAAAGCCTTGTCTCTGCCCTTATGGAGTTTTATTAGTCTGTGGGGAGCACAGGGAATGAGGAATCAGAAAATTACCATGCCAGCGCTGAGTGCTGGGATGGGAGGAATGCTAGGGGCCCTGGGAGCACACCTGGACTTCATGGAAAGACAGAGGAGGCATCCTGTGGAGATGGCTGAGAGGGCTGCTGGGAAAAGAACAGCATGCTCCCTGGCCAAGAGACAAGAGAAAATATGGCTCTTCCGTGGAGCTGAAGAAGTTTTGTGTGGCTAGCGAGTGGAGTGTGGAGGGTAGAGCTGCGTGGGTATGTTCGGTGGGGGGAGGGGAGGAGTCACACCTCGGGTTCAAACAAAAAGCCCAAGAACTAAGCAGGAGCCTCCTCACTTATTGAGAGCCTGGTAAGCCAAGTTTGGACTAGACTTGATTTCAGTTGTGACAGGAAGAGAATTTTAAGCAGATTTGCCTTTCAGAGAGATCATAGCTACATCATGGAAGCTATGGAGAATGGAAGGACCTGGGCCTGGAGACCCCAAGAAACTGTTCTGGGGCCAGGCAGGGGAGAGTGGTGGATGGCTCAGGGGACGAGTCCAGAGATACTAGGAAGTAGAATCTGCAAGTCTTGGTAATCGGTTGATTGGTTATAGGAGTGAATGAGAGGGAAGAGGCGAGGGTTACCTTCAGGTTTTTGGCTTGGGCGGCCAGTGATAGTCTCATCTGCTCCAGTAGGGAGCCCTGGAAGAGAGGCAGGGTTGGATCCCATCGAGGTGGGCTGGAAGTAGCAAGGAGAGCCAACTGGAATATACCAAGTTTGATTCCTTTGGGTTTTAGTCCACTGCAAACCTTTTTCAGACTAACATGTTGTGAGAACCTTATTAGAACCTGCTTCTTCTGCTTCCCTCCCCCACCTCTCTCACCCACTGTGTTGCTTTCTGCTTCTCTCCTTTCCTCCCACGGGGAAGAGTAGAATGACCAGGTCTGAAGCAGGAGTGTCCAAGGATGGCACCTTCTTGAACCTTTCACTTTGAGGGCAGTGGGTTGGAAACACTGGTGATGGAGAGTTATAGGATTTGAGGTAGGCAGCTTACAGAGAGCAACTCAGGTCATAGGGTTGAGAAGTGCAAAGGTGAGGGGATTTAGGACAAGATTGGGAAAAGGAGAAGAGAAAAAAAAAAAATACACCAGTTACGGCAAGGAAAATGAATCATCTGAGGAGGAAATACTGAACAGAATAGAAAAAGCAAAGAGAAAGAGGCAGCCCCACAGCTATGACCTCTGTCATGGAAGACTCTAGAATCTTGTTCTTTCATGCCTCCTTTTCATATCCACATTCTAAAAGTTAGAAAAGTAAAATAAGCCTTTTTCCTGAAAGCCTCAGTGGGCCTTCAGATAAGCTTTCTTGTAATATATGAAAAAGGGAAATGAGCAGTTAATACACTAAGGTAACCTCTAGTCCTTTTGTGGAAGAAAAGGAACCCTAAGAAAGGGACATGCATACAAACCATTAAAGTCAATTTTTAAAAATTATTGTCTATTCTCAAGCGATTTGACAGAAAAATATCTGTAGCCTGAGAAGATGGGGAGAGAGCATGTCCCTGTGATCAATTTTTAATAAACGTAAATGGTATAATAAATTATGCATTGAGGAGTGGTATAAAGCATTAAACAATGAAGGATAAATAATTTAAATGATTAAAAACTGCCTCTGTCATATGTTTGATGTATGAGAACTCTATTTGACTTTTCTAGGAAATAGAGGAGGATTTCTTTTTTTAAAGGGGATTTTTCAAAATAGATTTTTTAAAAGGAAAATCATGTGATGGTCTGCCGAGAGACGGTGTTGAGCACAGAAATACCAATTTCCATGATCCTGTATCTTGTGCTCCTTTGATAAACACGTGAGTTGTGCCTTGCTAGTGGGTGGGATTCTATCAGGTGATCAATGGTGGAGGCACTGCCCATCTTCTAGAAGGCTGAGACTCCAGATCTCTTTCCTCGTGTCCAGAGAGACGTGGTCTGGGTGTTGGAGTACAGTGACCTTATACAGTCTTAAACTTCCAGTATTCTGTGTAGGAGGAACTGTCTCTGCATATTCAGTGCCTCAGGTAAACTTCCATTTCTATCCCCAAATTAGAGTAACTGGATGGGTTATAACCAAAGAAGTGTTGACCAAGGCTTGCCCCCTTCTTGGACACCACTCACCTGTGGTTTAGGGGAGCCACATTCATCAAAAGCACCATATTATAACATGCAGTGGCTAAGAGCACAAGTATCGGGGTCAGACCTGTCTGGGTGTGAACCACTGTGTACCACTCAGGAGCTTTATCACCTTTGTCAGGTTAATTAACCTCCTTGAAGCACCATTTCCTTATTTGTAAAATGGGTTCAGTAATACCCCAAAGGACTGTTGAGCACTAAATAAGGAACAAATGTCAGTAGCTTAGCTCAGTGTCTGGAACATAGTAAATGCTCAATACATGTTTATTAACTACATAATTATATATTGAGGGTTTATTTTCTGGTCTCAGAGGAGTGCAAAATAGACCAATAGAACCAGAACAAAAACTGTAAACCTAAGAAATATCCACCATGTAATCTCAATCAAAGATCGTAAGCTGTGGTCTAAGAGCCATTTCTGGAAAATGCAGTATTTTTTAAAAATCAAATTCAGATACCTTAAGGCAAAGGACACATGTGCTCCAGTTAACCCCAGTCCGCAGTGTTTCCATTGGCTTTTACTTCTCTACTTGCCCAGCTCTGATAGAAGTTTGAATTTGCCACCTCAAACTGAATAGTTAGTTCTATAAAGTTAAATTGGTTTCCCCTAAGTTTCCTTAGGTGTTTTAATTAAGCTTGGGGCATCTGATTGCTCTATAGCCTTAGTGGAAATAGGGAAAAAAATTTTTTTCCCAACAGAATAATTTTGATAAAATTAAAGGTAATACAGGCCAGCAAATCTGCCAGTTGTATACTTTGTTGTTCTTCCAAATTAATATTTTCCTAACATCCATGTAGGTATTTTATTGCCTCCATGGCAATTCAGAATCTGATTATCCAGAAATATAATTGCAGGCATTTATGGTTGATATTCTGAAAACACAAATGCTGATCAATAAAAGTTCAAATTCCAAATATTGGTGCACCAGACAACGGGAAACTGAAGGCTCACTCTAGGTATTTGAAATCATGGCTGCAAATATGTTGACACTTCTCCCATTGAGAGGTGGGTCTATGTCCCCTTCCTTTGACTCTGGTGGGGGAAGGGGATTGTACTTCTTTTACTAAGAGAGTAAGACAGAAGTGGCCCCATGTGTCTTTCAAGGCTAGGTCATAAAAGGCCGTACTTCTGCCGTGTTCACTGGGAACACAGAGACTTGAGCCACCAAGTAAGAAGTCTAACTAGATGTAAGTGCTGTGGTGGACAGTCTTGGTGAGCCCATCCTTTAGCCTTCCCAGCCTTGCGTCAGACATAAATGAAGAAACCATCAAGGAAGTGGATTCTCCAGCCCTAGCCTTCTCGCCCCCAAGTTATCAATGATCCCAGCTAAGACCACAGATAATATGGAACAGAGACGAGTTGTCTTCATCATGACCTTTCTAAATTCCTGACCCACAGAATCCATGAGGCTAATGAAATGGTGGTTTTACAAAGCTGAGTTTTGGGCTCATTTGTTACACAGCAGTAGATAACTAGAGCACTCACCCACCATGGTGGGCTGGCTGTATAGCTGGGGTAGTTACAGTATCACATCATTGTGTTTATAAGATCTTGACTGTAAGAACCACCTGGTCCCATCAAAATGTACCATATTATTGCTAGGTTTTTTCCATACAAGATAAACATGGGAGAGTGAGCTAATCAGTTAATAGATATGTACTGAACTGAGACCCAGTAATAGGTGACAAACCAAGCTCTTCTGCAATTTTAGAGCTTGCTCAGAGGAGTATGTTATTGTTTTTCATTTAGCAGGAAGTCCGTGTCACCACCTCTAAAGTAGAAATAACAGCTTTCTTCAATGATGATGGATTAGGCAATGCATTAAAAAGCACTTAGGGTTTGGTTTTTGTTTTTTTTTTTAAAGGAAAACATTGTTAATACATATAAACACTTAATGTCATAATTATTTTAGGTTAATGGATAACGCTAATAGTTTGTGCTATTAAGAGCATTTACAAAGCAATCTGAGCATATACAGGAGAATTAGGCTATTAGGGCCTGAGGTAGCATGTGCTTCAGAAACAGCTGAACTGTAGTAACAGTCTTAGTACTTACATTTGGAGTTAGTTTAGTGGTCTTTTTATGAAAAGTCTGATTTCGGTCTGAATTTTGAAAATCAGGGTATGGCAGATCACAGGGCAGATCCCTTCTGAGAGGCTGTGTGGAGAAATCTTTATTTTTCTAATCGCTGCCTTTTCAGCCCAGCCAGCAACAGAGAAAGCCAGCTCCTTGTGGGTCAGAATGCATATTCCTAGATCAGGGGTAGCGAATTCACAGCACAATGCAATGCCAGTAAACCAGGCTGTCTCTAGACACGTTAAGTTCACCGTAGTGCTAGTCTCAAGTGTGCTTGTGTGGCCATCACACGTGAGTCCTCATGGCAGGCACCTGCTTGGCCATTTCTCACTGCCCATCCTTCTGAAGAGAGCCCATGGGCACCTTGAACCAGAACAAAGATCACTAGCACAGGTATGCCTGAAAATAGATTGGTGGCTTTCTATTTGTCAAAGACTTTCTATCTTGTTTGGACACCACTCTGTTAAAAATACTGTCAGGAGGTGTACTGTTTATGTTTAATCCTAGAGAGAAAACTGAAAAGCTAGGAGATTTCATTTTTTTTTTGACTGCTAAGGAGAGCAGTCGAGATGGTATTATGATTCAGTGAAAGTAGAAGGTCCAAGAAACACTAGTACAGGAGATTGTAGAAAGAGGGACAAAGGGAATTTTATATCCAGTTTCACCTTAAGATCTATAAATTACTAGGCAGGTTAACGTAGAATTGGAATCAGCATTTTTCGTTTTCAAGCTTTTATACTTTGTGCATACACAGAGTGGACCATTTATAAAACTGGTAAACTGGACTGTGGATTTGAGAATGAGGAATTCCTCTGTGTTTTGGGGAGGCAGTGATCGTTCATTCATTCAGTAAACACCTGCAAGGTGCCAAGCCCCTTTCTTTCCCCTAACCTCCAGATGGACTGGTAAGGAGTGGTCTAGGGGATGGCTGGTCCAGTGGAGTGAAGGAGTGAGACTCTACTGAGAAGGTTGAGAGGAAGAAGGAAGGAAGGAAGGGAGGGAGGGAGGAAGGGGCTGACCTTCGACCAAGGCCAAGATTGGCATCACAGGAGACAGAACACCTCTCTCTTGAGGTGCTTTTTGCCTTAAGTTTCACTCTTTACTTCAGAGATGTACTGAGAGATGGAAAGTAATTTCTTTGTTTCGCTACATACTGTTCCAGACTTTTTGTAAGGGCTGATAAAGCAGACTGCGGTGGGGAGCATGTCATTAGCACATTCTCATGTGTTAGGACAGTCACTCACCTCTGGGTATGCCTCCTCTTTTCCTTTAAAAGGGCCAGTAATGTTCCAAACTTCCCGTCTCCTTTCAAGAGACATGAAACTATCACAGGTACAGGACAACAGTAAAAGGTTGTTGTTGGTTTTTTAAAATCCATCTCAAATCTTTCCTTCATCAGCTTGGCATAAGGAGAACGTGAGGGAGGGACTGTCCAGAAGGAACGGTGGTTTATAACTGAGCCTTGGAGTCACTGCAGCAGCAGAGCTTCTGAGCCGCCATTGTCAGGATGGGGAACCACGTTGAGATAAAGAAGTATCTGGTCCAGTGCAGTTCAGTGACGTTTACAGTTGTGGCTAAGGTAGCAATTTACTCTATTCGGAATTACTCTTGATCACTGTCTCCTTGGTTGACATGAACTGGCTGGTTGCCATTTATGAGCCCTGGTGTGTGAAAAATATGTGTTTTTGAAGATGGGCATTATACCCAGTGTGGCATGCCCGTGACAACCACAGATTCACATCCCTCATCTCAGGAGACTCAGGGCGCACTCATTGCGCGGAATGGTGAGTGAAATGGCTGTCACTTGTATATTGTTTTTTCTCTCTTTTTCCTTCAAGCATAAAGAGTTGGATTTCTGTAAGTAAAATATGCCTGTTATTGCAACTGCGCGAATAAGGAACATAATCCTAAGATGTGTCTGTGCGCCGTTAGCACAGTTTGGTCGTGAGTTCCTAGATTTTTTTTCTTTACAGTTTGGATAGCAAATTGGATTGCAAGACAGTCTATCATTAATGACAACCCAGGGTTGCGTTGGTGTTGCTTTGCTTTATTTGTTTTTGTTTTTGTAACCCTAAATCTTTGTCCTTAATCAAGCGAAATGAATTATTTTTAACCTGAATTTATACATTTATCCGTACATTTGGTAGCACACTACTCGTTACAGCTTATCTTCCCCCTGCATATTCCTTATGGCTTAGGAAGGCTTTACACTTATGAAGTCTAGTTACTAAAAATGTCAACGTATTTTGATGAATATTGCAGTTCATGGTGTTCATTTTCCAGTAAAGAGGGAAGTATAATTTATTAAAACAGTTCATCATAATATTCCATTAACTCCTATTCTGCCTATACTTTCAGCAGTGTTATTAATGATCCACAGTGCCCCTAAGGTTAAAATGCAGTTTATATAAAATGTTCAGGAAACGTATTTAAATAAGTACACTTATGTTATTAGATGCAGAGATGTTTGATCATTTTTGTACATACGTTTGTCCTTGGAAGTTGTAGCTGCTATGTTGCTTTCAGTACAGTAAGCATATCACTGAGAGATGTGCAACAGTAATTTAGCAAATAGCACCTTGTTTTATTTTGGGTGCCTCTCAGAGCACCAACGTTATTTCTAGGTGAAGAAAATAATAGGTAATTATATATAAAATATATTGTTACTCATTCAGAATGACTGTGAGTAATTAATAAAATCTTGAGAGATGTTTATCTTTTGAAAGTTTACCTCTTTTATAGAATCATGTAATTCAGCCTGTCTGCAGCCACTTCAAAATCCAAATCATAATCCAGAAAATATGTGTTAAACACATGTGGTTGGGTTTGATGTTGCTCAGCTGGATGTGACCCACACTCTAATTGTAACCTGAATAAATCTAGAGGCCCCACATGGTCCAGATCCTGCTTGGAGTCTCATTCAAAGAAAACATCAGAAAGCCAGAAAGCCTTGAAGAGTAATGTATCTCTTTCATCTAAGGTTTTCTAAAAGGCATGGCTTAAAGGTGTTACAGTTTGCACCACATAAACAATTTCTCCAAAATTCTGTGTAGCCATCTGTCCCTCCCCCTACACTCATGGCCACTGCTAAACCTCTCTGTCTATCTCATCCACATAGTGTTTCACTGGCTACGCAACCCTTCATCATTCAAAAAAACTTAATGGAGATATAATTCACAAACCATTTTCCTCCTAATTTTTTGATCAGACACAAATACATCCATCTCTTCCAAATTTAGAAGCATAAATGCTACACCACTTCCAAAGTTAGGGTATGCAGATGGATTTCCTGTTCTACTTCCTGGATGGACTGTGCCTCTCTAGAATGACTGGAGGACCTGTAGCTCCACTGCCTCTGATTTCTGAATATCTTTTATTTCCTGTTTACCCAGCACCCTCAGAAGTAAAGCCCATTGCCTCACTCTGATTGTATTTCTTTTTTAATAAATTTATTTATTTGTTTATTTATTTATTTATTTTTGGCTGCATTGGGTCTTCGTTGCCGCGTGCGGGCTTTCTCTAGATGCCGCAAGCAGGGGCTACTCTTCGTTGCGGTGCGTGGGCTTCTCATCGCGGTGGCTTCTCTTGTTGTGGAGCACGGGCTCTAGGCGTGTGGGCTTCAGTAGTTGTGGCACGCAGGCTTAGTTGCTCCGTGGCATGTGGGATCTTCCCGGATCAGGGCTCGAACCCGTGTCCCCTGCACTGGCAGGTGGATTCTTAACCACTGTGCCACCAGGGAAGTCCCTGATTGCATCTCTTGTAAGAAATTCTAATGTAGAATTTCCTAATAAAATTTCCACCTACTAACAGTAACAGGAGCCACCATTTATGCACTGCAGTGGCTAAGCTCTTTGAATGCAGCATCACACTCAATACTCAGAAGGTTATCTGCATATTACAGATGAGTAAACTGGGACCCAAAGAATAAAGTAATTCACTGCAATTAGTAAGTGATGGATCTGGGATTTGAACCCAGGTAGTTTGATTCCAGAATCCTTCCTTTTAGGAATGACATGAGCTTCTTTACCCATTCTACCGTATTCGATGTGCTCTTAAATGTGGAAGGGAGGGATGCATCTGAGTAGGAAGATTGTGAAAACAGGCAATTAGTTAGCTGTTCTCTTGGTCCCATGTTATGTATACGTGTGAGAAAAACACAAATCCTGAATCAGGGCTACAGATCTGCGTAATACCCACTCATGATCTCTCCCAGTAACCTTGGTTCACTTCTGAATTGTAAGATTGCCTTATATTCTTCTTTTCTCTATTCAGCCTAAAAGAAAGGAGCAAGAAATGTGTGAGATGGTCTTGGTTCTCAATATTGTCTACAACCTCTGGAGTTCTGAGTTTATGAGGCTTCTTAAAACTCATCCTGGGTGAATGTCAAGGCTTTCTGTGTGCCCCTAGCCAGTCTTTTTTTGAACGAGGGAATTTGTCATATGCTTTCAATGTTTTGATCAACAACAAAGATGAGTGAGGGGCCTAGTTATTTGGAATTAAACTGTGTGAAATTGGAAACAGCCAGTTTGGTTGTTGGCCTCAGGTCCCGTAGTATGCCAAAGAATGACTCTGTCAGGTAGGGCTCTGGCTTTAAAGACAGCTGGCCAGAGTGCTTGATGATTCTGGCTTAGATTACATTACAATGGCATAGTCAAATGTACCAGAGTGCGGTGCATCATCAAGAGAACTTTCTTGACTTTTCATCTTCTTTTTAGCTGTTCCAAGTGCTCAGAAATGTGGTGCATGGTGTCTTTTTGCATGACTGCTAATGAGGAAAGCCTTTGGCATGACATAATGCTCCCCAAACCCCTGAGGGTCAGTGTAGAAACAATTGCTCTGGGGTCCGGCTGGACTGTTTGACCTACATGGTGAAGCACTGACTGCCAAGGGTGTGCCTTGCTGCAATTTCTCTCTGCAAAACATGCATGTGGTGTGCATGGGTTTAGCTTTCTCTGAAACAGAAGTTTTGGTGTATGTTGGAAATGACACTGGACTTGTAGTCAGAAGCTTTGGGTTTAAATCCCAGTTCTAGGGCTTCCCTGGTGGCGCAGTGGTTGAGAGTCCGCCTGCCGATGCAGGGGACGCGGGTTCGTGCCCCGGTCTGGGAAGATCCCACGTGCCGCAGAGCGGCTGGGCCCGTGAGCCATGGCCGCTGAGCCTGCGCGTCCGGAGTCTGTGTTCCGCAACGGGAGAGGCCACAACAGTGAGAGGCCCGCGTACCGCAAAA
>NW_020175831.1:2408543-2461293 GCF_003031525.2 Neophocaena asiaeorientalis asiaeorientalis | reverse complement strand
AAAAAAAAAAAAAAAAAAAAAAAAAATCCCAGTTCTATTACTTATTTACTTGTTTGAACAAATCCCTTCAACTCTTGGAATCCCTTAGTCTCCCCTTTTGTATTATGAGAATGCTTAAAAAAAGATTTACTTCATAAAATTTTATGTGGCTAAATTAATTTTTAAAATATGTTAGAACAGAAACACTCTTTTAAGGTATTTAATCACTTCTTTGTGATCCAAACCAGGATCTCAGTCCAGTAAATTGAGAGTTAATGGCAGGTCTTCAAACAGTTGCTTCACCTTTATCCCTATTCCCTCCCTCCCACTGGGATTCTCCATGAAAAATTAAATATGGAATTTTAATGTTAACCTTTATTCAAACACATGCACTTATAGAAACACATACAAAGAATACACATACATAGGTATTTTATGGCCAGAATTTTCTCCATCACCCTTGCACCTATATCAAAGTTTTAAAAAAGTGGAAACCACCTCATTTTTAGGGGAAAAAAAAAGGTGGATTCTTGTTGATAACTGAGCTTTCTTAACTAGACATTAAGAAACTCAGAATTCTAGCCTCCTAAGCAGGTCTAGCAACATTTATTTTCTCATTTGGATTCTTCACCTCTTTAGAGAGTATGTTTACATTCTTGCGATCTTACTGTTGCACTCTTACCTAATTCTAGATTAGATTTCTCAGCTGATGATGACTTCTAGAGACTGGAAGTGAAGTAGCAGGAAACTCACCCTGACAGCCTCCCTTCTACAGATACTTCTACAGATCTCCAAAGTGCATGTATGTCTCAGAGTCCAGAATTTGCAGAAGCATTCCTTATGATGTTCCTGGCTGTATCCCAACCACTAGGTTCTTGACTGCCCCTCTACCCCACACTCATCCACAAGATTTGTGAAAGCTGTAGTAGCCAGTCCTTGTTGTAGGAAGGGAGAAGGGAAGTGAATGGAGATCTGGTCACATACTCTTTTAGAAGGGTTTCTAATACCTATGTAGTGTCATTCCCATATATACACAAAATCTATTATTGCTACTAACATGAATCTACCATTAAATTTCCCAAAGCAATGGACTGACCTTACCAATTAACAGGGTCCTACTATGCAGTTCTCTGGTGTTCACCAAGAAAGGTCACATGTATTTGATCTTTAGAAAAAAATATAGGTAGGATTTCTAAACCATTAGATATTAAAACACACACACAGAGCTAGGGGTGCTACAATAATAAAAACCATAGTCTATCAGCAAAGGTCAAGAAAAGAGGGGAAAAAAGTAAGAAGAAAACCATATGATAAAATAGCAAGCATAAGATAAACATATAACAATAAGTGTGACTAGGTTAAATTCCTATATTAAAATCAGTGACTCTCAGATTGATTAAAAAGATAATCCAGCTAAATGCTGTCTTTAGGAATCTTTGTATACCAAAATTACACAGAAAGGCAGAAAATAAAGGGATAGGTTGGTGAATTCTAACTAACAAAACAAAAATAGGGATAGTAATATTAATTCTAAAAAGTGTGGGATTCAATGTAAAAAGAAATATTGAATGAGACATAAAAGAATAGATACAAATCAAACAAGATTCAATAACAATGAAACTTTATGTACTAAACATTTAGCACTGAATTAAAGTAAAATTTGTTAAAAATACAAGCAAAATAATGCAAATAAAAATATAAATAAATTTAAAAATTTAAAGTGTAAATAAACTTTTCCATAATCATAGTGGGAGACTTTAACAAAATACTTTCAGAATTTTATCAAGTAAATAAAATTAAGTAGGAACAGAAGATTTGAATAACATAGTTATTATTATTAACCTAACTCAACAAATAGGAAGTATACACAGTTTTTTTAAAAGACCATGGATCATTTTCAAAAATTGATGAAATACTACACCACAAAGAAACTTAAACTAACCAAAAATTAGACATATAACAATAACATAGCATTGAAAGTTACACAGGATGGCTCCTGCCCCTACCTTCATCCAAGCACTTGGAAACTAAGATATGGTCCTTTTAAATGATTCTTGGATCAAAAAGGAAATCACTACTGCAACTATAGACTATTTTAAAATTAACAACGAAAATGCAGTGTGCTGAATTATGGGGATTGTACTAAAAATATAGTTAGATAAAAAGTTAAGCCTTTTATTTAAAGGACTGAAAAGAAAATAAGCTTAAAATTTAAGAAGCTAATAAATGAAAAACAAAATTAAACAACAAAGTAGGGGGAGGGAAATTATGATGTTAAATTATTTACCTTTATGAGAAAAATTGTGAATTTTTACCAATAAGAAAAAAAATTTGATTGGCAGTTAGGCAAAAGTTCAGAGTTAACAGGAAAGCTGCTGGAATGAGGCTGGAAATCTGAGTTAATGGGCTAAAAGACACTGTCCCTGTCCTCACTGTCACTTAGGTTTGGCTGAGGTGAAAAGCGTGTGCAAAAAAATAATTAGAGAACAAGACTGTATTCAATAAAGTGCCCGTTTGTGAGTTACAGATGGTAAACCATCTATAGCAAAGGGAAGCATTAGGCTCTGAGTCTCTGGCTTCAAGCCTATCAAGGGCCTCTGGGTGGTTATTTAGCTCCTCTGACTTGGCTACTTATCTGCGAAGTGGGGATCACAGTACCTACCTCAAAGGATTGCTGTGAGAATTGAAGTACACTGGGCCCTCTGTATCCAGCGAAGTGGAACCTCGGATACACAGGGCTGACTGTAAGGGACTTGAGCATCTGTGGATTTTGGTGTGTGTGGGTGGGGGGGGGGTCCTGGTACCAATCCCCTGCAGATACCAAGGGACAACTCCGTGCATGTGGTAAGGACTGCCAAAAAAAAGTCAGTGTGGCATCTCTTCCAATCTCTTCTGGATGCTGGTGAGATGGTTAGGGCACAGTCAGGATCTTAGTATATTTTACACAGGAGTAGGGCACATAATGATGTTTAGAGTACCCAAGTTCTATCTGCCTGGGTGCAAAGACTGGGCATTTTATCTGTGACTGTCTTGAAATATGCCCGTGGTGATTAGGTAAACGAGTCTCTGTCCATTAAAAGAAAAAAGTCTATAAAGCATGACACTCCCAAAGCAGCGGCAGTTCATGAGTTCCTGGCCACAGAGAAAGAAATGACCAGTTTTGCCATTATGTAATCAGATGGCTTCCCCAAGTAGGAAAGGGGGGGACCAAGGAGCCCTTCCTGATCTGCTTCTGACCAGTAAGCACTTTTAGTCCTCATCTGTAAGAGTGAGACATCGTTCTTGCAACCGTTTAGTGTCAGCATCAGACTCCTCAGGCGTGATGATGGATTCTGAGATCTTGAAAAAGTGACATGGTAAACATAAAAGGAATCAGATAGTAAACCCATAAAAAACTGAAGAGAATTTAATGCTTGATGAGCATATGTGGTTTGAGGTAAAGTTAGAATGTGTCTGGGAGTAGGTAAAAATCTGCAGATGCTACACATCAAACCACTTTAGGCAAAATATTTGTTCAGTGGGGGAAAAATATCAGTGAAGGTAGTTAAATGACGTCTACGGTCCAAACAAGAATTAATCGACTGCTCTACTTCCTCCATTCCCAAGACACCATCAGCTGTAAGACACCATCAACTTTATGACAGGTGAGGAGGCGGGGGCAAGGACATGGTATTAAATGTATACTTTGGTTCCAGAAATGTTAGAATATGAAGGCAAAAAGCACTATCGACACAAACATGCATCTTGGAATTAAGGAAATGCAGAATTTCATACAGTTGATGTTTTGGTGTTTTCTTGCTGGTAGAGGATAGGACTAATTTTATAAAAACAAATTTTAAAATGTTCACTAATACATGGGGCAGAACTAATGACAATTGAAGGCAAATTTAAATTTTCTCAGGCCCATAGATTTATTTTCTTTTATTCTCTTGTCAAGACAAAATAAGCCATGGACAGTTGGGGCAGTACTATACGTGATAAGCGTGGAGCATACTTTAGTGCCAGAAAATAATGAAATGCTCAAAAACAAAAACCAAGAAACAAAATATTGGTGGGAGAATGTCAAAGGAGCACAGGAGCCAACTGAAAGAGGTCTCACCAGTCAAAGGTAGAACAATTTGAACAGCAAAATTAGTAAAATAGTGTTGAATTAGAACCCAAAGTATAAAATGAATACCTGTGAGGCCATACTGATGTAAATAAACAGTTGAAAACATTGTTGAATGGGGAGAAGAGATAAATCTCGCGTGAAGAAGAATTCAAAATAATTTATATAGATACTCCACCCTCAAGCTTTTCCTTCTGAAGTGTATGGTATGGAAGCGGGTAAGGAGCGACCTTCCAGTGGAGAAGCCTGACAAACACTACCTCGGGTGATCAAGGCCAACGTCAACGGTATTAACTTATGTTGATAGTATATGTGCTTGATCTGATGTGATTAAAATGGCAGTTTACCTCTGTGGTCTTCCTCCAAACAGCCCATCACCCCAGTATCATGAGAAAGATCCCAATTGTGGGACATTCTACAAAATACCTAACCAGTACTCAGAACTGCCAAGGTCATCAGAACCAGGGGAAGTCTAAGAAACCGTCACAGCCAAGAGGAGTCTAAGGAGACTTGATGACCAAACGTAATATGGTGTCCTGGATGGGATCCTGGAACAGACGAAGGACACTGGGGAAAAAAATTAAGGAAATCTAAATAACCTACGGCCTTTAGTTGATAATAATGTGTCAATATTGGGTTTCTCAATTATCTATCATATTAAATGTAAGATTTTAATAGTGGGGAGATTGGATACAGAATGTGTGGGAACCCTACTATCTTCTTGATTTTTCTATAATTACAACTGTTCTAAAAGATAAAGTCTATTAAAATTCTTTTAATGCCTGAACAGAAAGAAAAAAAAAATTCATGGACAGGAGGCCAGATTCTAGAGTTTAAGAGGAAGTTATAAGGCATTTTGTTGAGACCTTTAAAAATTCCACACAGAGCATGGCTGAAGCAGAACATATGTAACTGCTTAGTTGAAAAAAATGGAACTGGCAGCTTAGCCCAGAATGTGACACTTCTAAATAAATTTAAATGGACTCATTATTATTTATCATCGATGGAGTATTTTGTTTTTCCAAGATGGCAAAGTTTTACCATTATTCCTATTTTAAAGCGAATGCTGTGCTTTCAGCCATCTTGACTCACTCAACTGGCTAATCTAACTGTACCGTTCAATCAGAAAACCAGCCATCAACTGTCAAAATGATAAAAACAGTTATGCATGTTTTCAAAGCCAGAAATGTAATTATGTGGTGAGACTTCAGAGTTTTAGTGTTCTCCAGAGCTCTGACTCCCGGGGTTCGTTCCCTTACTCGGTAGAAACTCACATGGAAAAATTCTTTGAGGGAATTATAGGGTAATATTTTCAAGACTTGGAACAGTGAGCTTGTCTACGGTTACCTTCCTAAAAAACAACTGAAAAATGCCTTTAAAAGCATTTTTTAAAAAAAGAATTGCGCCAGCGTAGCCAAATAGAAGCAACTTTGGGGTTTCTGCACTGAGTCAAGTCGCACAAAGTGCAGAATGCTCCCCTCTGTCCAGGACATCGTTTTACTCCCACGTACCACTTCCTGCATCCACAAATTCCAGTGTGTTGGACCTCCAGAGAGCTAGAGGAATTACAAAAGGAAAGAGGCGGGTACTGACCACAGGAACAAGTAAGCTAGAATGGCAGCCCTGGACTTCTTGCTTGGTCCTGCCTCAGCTCTTCTCCAGGCCTCCCCGCTCCAGGCCTCTCCCAGGTGCTCTTGCCGGGCCAGCATCAGGGTCCCCCGTGGCCAGGGCTCACGTGCCACCAGGAACCCCCCACCATCCCACAGGAAGACAAAGTCAGCCCTTTCAGGGGAAACCAAAAGGCTGGCATAGTTTGGAGACCAGCAGGGGGGAAGTGTGTGCCAGTTATTTAGCCCTGGGAGGCAGGGAGTACTGGGGCTTTGTTTGCTGAGCCCAGAATTAGGGCACACAGTCCGTCAGCAGGACTAGCTAGACTGGATGTGAACTTGAGACTGTCCCCAGAAACTCAGGGTGAGTGGCCCCTGTCGCTGCAGGGTGCAGAACCACGAGCCAGGCCCTGGGTGTGCTCCTCCGGGCTGGTGCCCTCCAGAGAGCATCCTGGGGACACCCTGGGTGCAGCACCACGGCCGCCCTTCCTCAGCAGTTCCCAGGGCAGTAGCACCAAGGCCTGCCTGTCCTGGTGATAGGACAGCGCCTAAGCCCCAGTGAGCTCAGACGCCCCTACCCCAAGATGGGCAGCCTGGGGCCCAAGAGTCTCTGTCTCTCCCTTTCTCCCCCTCCCTCCTTGTGGAGTCAGAAGAGCCAGGAGCCCGGATACTACTGTCCCCGGCCCCCCACCCCCTTTGCTTCTCTCCTCTTTACCTGAGCCCTAGGGATGCCTGAAGCCAGCTGGGGACCCCTGCGAGGACACAGCATTTCTTCAGACACAGGATTACCCCAGCGTGAAGCAGGCAGGGAGATGGTCTTATCACATGCCTCTGACGGCTCCTTGAACGAGTCAGAGAAGGTGCAGTAAGGAAGTGTAATGTCACATGCCACACTTACAGGAAGCTGGCCAGAAGACAGAGGGGGAACTTGAGAACCTGGGTCATTTCAGCGGATTAAAACAACACAGGTTAGTGCCTTTTTTTCCTCCCCCTGAAAAATCTTTCAGAGCCATTCTAAAATACCTAACTGGTTCTCTTTCCTTAAACCGTCTTTAACTCTTTGCAATGTGGAGAAATTGCTCCGGCTTTGGATGTGAGAGCCAGGGCATAGCTGGTAGCCACGTTATTAGAGGAACCAGCAGCAGGCCATTATTATGAAAATGAAATTATCAGAACCTCCCGCTTCCCTATTCAGAACTTCTGTACCCTAAAAAACAAACCTTCAGATGGTCATTAAATTACTTATTTCATGGAATCCAGCTAAGCCTCTCCTCGAGTTTACCTATTAGCGTACGTTGGGACACATCATTTTGTGTTTGGAGGCAGACGCTGGGTGCTCAGAGGGCGGTAGAAAATGCAGCAATAGTGTGTGGACAAACTCGCTGCAAGGCTGCATGCAAAAGTTTGTTGTTTTTAGGCACTTTTTGCCTGGCAGAACGAACCTTTCGGCTTGTATTTCCTGTTAAAATAATTTCTTGTATCTTTATAAATTCTTAAGTTCCCTTGTCTTTTATATATTTTTTCTGCCCTCTTCCTTTCTGTGTTCTTTTTTTTTTTTTTTTTGCAATTTTCCTTCTTTTATTAACAGAAAATGGGAGTAGAGGGGTGTGGGCAGTTTGAACGTGGGATGAGGAAGTCCCCTGCCTCCCCCCTGCCCCAGGGTTTCAGAGCACAGCCTGGGGCTGTCATGTGCAGGGTGTATAGAAGCCATGAGGTCTGTCACTAGAGCTTTGTGTCTTCAGCTTGTTCTTCCTCTAGAAAGGAAGATTTGAGGAGTCTAGAGAAGAGCCCAAGAGATGGTTAAAGCATTGGAAATTAGAGCCCAGAAACAGCTAAAGGGCCCAAGATTATTCATCCTGTGGTCCTCGAGGGACAGTTTAATAAAGAAGTTCAGTAAAAGGCTCTTACACAACGGCCTGCCGCTTTCAGACCTGTATGACAAAGGAAAATGTCTCAAATCTGAGTGAGAGGAAGGAAGTTACCACCTTCTTGGGCTCTCGTTAAGCACTAAAACAGGTTAGCCAGAGAGGTTGCCGAGCTTTTTTCTGGGCCATTTGAAAACGAACTAGCCTTCTTCTGTGGCTGTTCACGTGTTAACAGAGGCAGGGAGAGAAAGGCAGAGAAGAGCCCAGGTTTGGGAGCTTCTTGTTTCCTTCTCTTCATTCCAAAGTGTACTACAAAGTGTCTGTGCTGGAAAACAGAACGACAGTGGGGTGAGGGGTTAGTGGACCCGTGTGTTGTTTATGTCCCCGTACTGCAAAATAACCAAAACTGTGAGGCAAGAGGAAAAACATCATTGTTGATGATGTCCTCAGATTGCCACATTTATTTCATGTTTTGCTACCATGTTATGCAAGAAGATGGGGAGGAAGCTGACAGACTATGGGAGGATTCTAAGTTGGAATTCTCAGCCCAGGTGGTTTCAGAAACCCTGCACTAGCTCTGACTGAGACAGCCCACGTTTCCACTGGGGGTTGGAGCTGGAGGGGAGATTGGACTTTATTTGATGTTTGGAGCCCTTTGCACAAATAAATGCCTGGAGGAGACACATGGAGGAGCACTGCAGTGGAAAGGTCTCTTGCACATGGCACCAGGAGCTCTCCTGAGCACCAGAAAGAGGCTTACAACTTAGCCATGGCTGGACATCCCTAGAAGGAACTCTTCTTTCGGTTTTGTTTTGATTTTTAATTGGTCCTAGAGGTTTGTTGTTCAGGGAGTTTTGTATTCTGCTAATCTGCTGCTCATAGCAGAAAAGGGCTTTTTATTTTGTTAAATACTTTCCAGATGGACCTGACATCTTTTTTCTTGGAGTACATCCTTCCAAAAGCTGTTTCCCTTTCTCCTGGGGGAATCTGTTCTCTCCCCAGTCATTTCTCCAGCTTCCTACCGTCACTGTGCTCCTTTGTGTTTGAGATGCAAGAGAAGGTTTATAAAGTGTCATTATTATGCAGCGCCTTTGATCCCCCAATCTGGAAGTGGTTCCGGAAAAGAAAAAAGACAAAAAGAAGAGGTCTCAGAATGGCAGAAGGTAGTAGATCGTGTTAGATGGTGGAGAACACCTGGAATATTAATCTCACGTGTAATTCTTAGACAGGAAGTACTGCCAGTTCAGTGTGAAGGTCAAAAGTAGAAAGAGAGAAGTGGTCATCTTTTATCTGGAGAAAAGATGCTGAATTTTATGGGGAGGGACTGCATGGGCACGTTACTGAATTCTCTAAATAAGAAGAGGAAGGGGGCTTCCCTGGTGGCGCAGTGGTTGAGAATCTGCCTGCTAAGGCAGGGGACACGGGTTCGAGCCCTGGTCTGGGAAGATCCCACATGCCGTGGAGCAACTAGGCCCGTGAACCATGGCCGCTAAGCCTGCGCGTCCGGAGCCTGCGCTCCGCAGCAAGAGAGGCCGCGACAGTGAGAGGCCCACGCACTGCGATGAAGAGTGGCCCCCGCTTGCCACAACTAGAGAAAGCCCTCTCACAGAAACGAAGACCCAACACAGCAAAAATAAATAAATTAATTAATTAATAAACAACTTTGAGGAACTAATTCATATTAAGCAAACACAGAGGAACCTGATTTATACACCAGAATGCCAATTTACAATATTAATTTAAAAAAAGAAGAGGAAGGGGGTTGACTTCACATATCCCTCCTCTCCTGGACCCTGACATTTAGGCAGGCCTGTTTTCCCCAGAATCCCAGATAATGCAGAGTGGCACTCCAGAATCAGCATCCACTGATGTTTGGGTGGCCTGAGTTTCAGAGGAGTGTAATGGTGAGATATTCAAAATATTCATGTTAGTGGAGAAAAAGAAAAGAAAAAATAAAACTGATGAGTGCAACCATATAGTTGAATTTATCCTCGGCCGTCTTTTTGAGTTGGCATCAGCAAGTCTGTAGGCCAGCCCTCTGGGCCTCTCAGAGAGAAGTTCCTGGGTGTGTCTGAGGTGTTACTGTTAACATCACTAGCATACTGGGAGCCATAGATTTGGTTTTTTCAACTGTGGTAAAATACACATAAAATTGACCACCTTAACTATTAAATGTGTAGTTCAGTAGCGTTAAATATATTCACGTTGTTGTAAAACTCCAGAACTTCTTCATTTTGTGAAATGGAAACTCTATAGCCGTGAAACAACAACTCTCCACTTGCCCTCCCCCAGCCCCTGGCAACTACATTCTACTTTCTGTTTCTATGAGATTGACTACTCTAGGTACTTCATATAAGTGGAAGCATACAGTATTTGTCTTCTTGTAACTGCTTTATTTCACTTTGCATAATGTCCTCAGGGTTCACCATGGTATAGCGTGTGTCAGAATCTCCTTCCTTTTTGAGGCTGAATAATAGTCCATTATACGTATAGACCACATTTTCTTTATCCATTCATCTGTGGATGACATTTGCATTGCTTCCACCTTTGGCTTTTGTCACTAATGCTGCTGTGAACGTGGGTGTCCAAATACCTCTTTGAGACCCTGCTTTCAGTTCTTCTGTATATATATACAAAAGCGGTATTGGTAGATCATATGGTAGTTCTATTTTTAATTTTTTGAGGAATTGCCATACTGTTTTCCATAGCAGCTACACCCTTTTACATTCCCACCAACACTGCCCAAGGGTTTCATTTGCTCCACAACCTAGCTAATAACGTGTTGTTTTCTGTTTTTTTTTTTTTATAGCAGCCATCCTGATGGATGTAAGATGATATAGTTTTGATTTGCATTTTTCTAACAATTAGTGACATTGAGCATCTTTCTATATGCTTGTTGTTGTTTGTATATCTTCTTTAGAGAAATGTCAGTTCAAGTCCCTTGCCCATTTTTTAATGAGGTTATTTGGTTTTTTGTTGTTGAGTTTTAAGGGTTCTTTATGTATTCTAAATATTTAGGGAACTGTAGATTTTTTTTTTTTTTAATGCGGTATGCGGGCCTCTCACTGTCGTGGCCTCTCCCGTTGCGGAGCACAGGCTCAGCGGCCGTGGCTCACGGGCCCAGTCGCTCCGCGGCATGTGGGACCTTCCCGGACCAGGGCACGAACCCACGTCCCCTGCATCGGCAGGCGGACTCCCAACCACTGCGCCACCAGGGAAGCCCGGGAACTGTAGATTTTTTAAGTATTGTTTGTGCAGGTTCTAATGTTCACATTATCTACTAGGAACCAGCTGCCTCCTGAGATCTACACCCTTGGGAAAGAGCATGAGTTTCAATAATATGGTTTTTTTTTCCCAACAGTGTGATTTTTATCCTAACTCTGGAGTGCTATACAAAATCTCAGTCATTTTCAGCTTATAAGCAGTTTGGTTTTTGAGAACTGACAAAGGTGAAGAGAAGGAAAAGAAAGGGAAGAGCTTGGGGTAATGCTTTTTATTCCTTCCATAATTTATACTTTTTCAGCTATGTAAACGTCAGGAGAAAGCCTTATCCTCAATTCTGTTGACTAAAACTAGACTCTGTGCAAGAAGAAACATACTTTCTGAGAATCATCCAGTAATTATGTCTTCTTATACCACCCTCCCTCCAAACCCACAGACTTGAATTCACCTCAGATTACGAAACCATTATCATTTTCCTTCATGAATGCCTCAAGCAAAATGTATTTTGCTTTGAGTAGTAAGGACCCAAAGAGGACTTGGTCTGCTGTCCCAGGAAAAGGAGCGAAGAACAGCTCCTTCTGGAGCTGTGGCCAGGGGATTTGTGTAGATTTCAGATTTTCAGGAAGGAACTGGTAGGGAAGATGTGATGGACAGGCGGGCACAGTGCTGTGGTAGGGCTTGCTTTTGCTGGAGGTGCTACTTCTAAATGGAGTATCATTGTGGTTAGGGAAGTGATTGCCTGTGTGCCCGACTGATTCTTCACTCTACCGTTTCAATTTCCCTCCACTTCCTCATCAGTTACAAAGTTGGTGCTGTTTCAACCCCCCCGCAAAAAAAGCCTTAGTTTTCCTCCTCTCCTCTCCCACCCCCCCCCCCCAAAAAGCAAGCTATCAGGAAATGACAAGAACAGTAGCGTGTATTTGTTTGTTGATGAAAGGACAGAGAAAGCTTTGTCTTGAAAAGAATAACAGAATAAACTGGGAAAATATGAGTCCTGGAGGCGGAACCCTGTGATGATGCAACAAACCGACAAACTTCAGAGGCACCTCTTCCTAGTGTACATGACGTCCTACGCCAGTTCCACCCGGAGGTATTCATACAACACCAACATTGTAATTTCTCCATACTAATTCGAAGTTACTGCTTTGAGACTGTCAGACTAGCTAGATACTTACCAGAATGTCTGTTTTTGATACTTTCTGGTATGAATTAGGCCAGCTTTCTGCTTTTGTTTGTGCCTGTGTTTAAATAATATGTCATACTTTAGGTTCACTCATTGTATTGGTTTGTAATCCTAGTGTGACTTAAAAACAGAGACTTTTTTTTTTATAGTAGGATACATGTTTGCACACATGCATGTACCCACCCCTCCTAAAAATTCTTTAGGGCATATGCTTCGTCAGTTAAAAGTCATTAGATGATATCTTGGCACCTACAATTATTTAGAATATGCTGCTAACTTCAGGCTAGGCAGTTATTCATGTATTATACCTATGGATTCGTTTGGAGGGTCTGCTAGTGAATCGCTCTTCTTTCAATAAATCACTGAGTTATTAAGTGGTGGTTTGGAGCATCTTTGATTTCCAGGATGGCTACGGAAAGATGTGGTCTTCCTTAAAGGCTTTAGAGACCTGTAGAATGATCCTGGCTCCTGGAAACTGGGTGTGGGACCAGTAGAGGAGCTGCCCAATACCTCACCAGCTTGCTACGCAGACAGATGCGCAGAGAGAGCTGCTAAAGGACAGGAGTTGGCGTTCCAGCTCCGCCCTCTCACTGTGGTGTGACTTCGTAGGAAAGTCCCAGTTCCAGAAGCCATTTAACCAACTGAACGTTCTTGATGGGCTGCCACCGGGGCTTCGCCTAAAACCTCTTTCAAAGCAAACAACATGTGCCTTCACTCTTTCTCTCCTTCCTTTTGCGTTCCCCCTTCCTGCCCATCACCTCCTGAAAACAGACCAGAACTCACCTGCGCGGACAGCTTGCTTCCTCCCCCAGCCCTGCCTCTAACCTTTGTGTTCCACTTCCTCAGAGCATTTAATACCCTTCCCTGCAAAACAGGGACAAATCAAGGCTGATGAGCATAGTTGCCACAATGAAAGCGTTTGTGTGGTTTTTCATAGGAAAAATAATTGGCGGGGGGGAGGACGGGGGGGAATAATGTTATTATGAGATAGATCCCGATGAATATGGAAGGGTGGATAGTTTCCTTTTTTAAAGCTTTTTTTAAGGATTCATAAGGAGATAGCAGTAGGGGAAAGGGAATTGAAAAGGCCAGAGGATAATTTGCTCTAAAAGACAAAATAGTTAGGTTATTCAAAAACTATTTTTTTCTCCTACTTCGGTGCCAGGAACATCTGGCCTTGGGAAAAGTTTCGGAAACAGGGTTTCAGATGCTGTTGTCATTATTTAAAACTTAAAGTGGTAGGTAAAAAATAGAACTCTGGGATTTTAGAAATAGAAGGGATCTTCAAGGGTTCAATCCCCTCATTTTTACTTTTTTTATTTTTTTAATTAATTTTTTTTTGGCTGCATTGGGTCTTCGCTGCTGCACATGGGCTTTCTGTAGTTGTGGTGAGCGGAGGCTACGCTTCGTTGCAGTGCAGGAGCTTCTCATCGCGGTGGCTTTTCTCGTAGCGGAGCATGGGCTCTAGGCGTGTGGACTTGAGTAGTTGTGGCACACAGGCTCAGTAGTTGTGGCTCACGGGCTCTAGAGCACAGGCTCAGTAGCTGTGGCTCACGGGCTTAGTTGTTCCGCGGCATGTGGGATCTTCCCGGACCGGAACTTGAACCCGTGTCCCCTGCATTGGCAGGTGAATTCTAAACCACTGCACCACCAGGGAAACCCTCCCCTCACTTTTAGATTTGGAAACTGAGGCCCCGAAAGTTTAGGTGATTCGTCTTGGCCAAAAGAGCTAATTAGTGAGAGTGGTGAACATCAGTCACGGCTCCTGGCTCCTGGCTCCTGGCTCCAGCACGGGCTGCAATGTTGAGAGGTCCCAAGGACTTGGACTCTGGATGTTCTACCCCTCTGGGATCTACAGAGGCCAGACCCATGCCTAAGAGGGGCAGGCCAAGCGACTGAGGAGCTTATGAGCTCACAAAACTCCAGCCAAGTGACCTCTGTTTCTGGAAGGTGGCACAGCAATATGGGTGTAACCTTACCAGTAGACACCTAGTCCATCCTACCTGGAGAAAGTTTGTGTGCAGTGAACGGTGATGGTCCCCTTGGAGCAAAGAAGACGACAGCCCAGAAAGGAAAAATTCCCAGCAGTTGCCCAGGATTGGCCAGTAAAAGAGACCCTCAATCTCGCGGACATGACTGTGGATTGAGAGGGCTGTCCGTTGAGCAGTGTGGCTGAAGATCAGGCCCAGATTAAGTAGCCTTTCCAGTGACCATGGCCCAGATTAAACAGCCTTCAAGAGGCTTACCCATCCTTAGCCCTGATTCCAAGACCCCTGAACCACCTTCTGAACATTAAATCAGCTTCCTTGTTACCACTGTCTCAGAAGAGTATATTCTGGACAATGGCCATGGTCACTGGAAAGAAATGCCATCATTTGTGAATTCTGGTGTGCCGGGGAGCCTCTCGTGAATTTGTAAGATGGGTCGGTCATTCTGAGTCTGATCCCTCTGACTCCCAGATAAAAAGGAGATTTGGGGACCTCTATGGCGAAGTCCCTGTGCTGGAAGTGTGGTGATCTACCCCTCCCCGGGAATGCCACTCCACAGGGTCTTTCCTGGGCAAGCAGCATCCTTTCCTCAGCGTCAGTCCTACTTCTTTGTCACTCCTCTTTAAAATGCCACAGCATTATGAAAAGAAGAAAATGGGGCTTCCCTGATGGTGCAGTGGTTGAGAGTCCGCCTGCCGATGCGGGGGACACGACACGGGTTCGTGCACCGGTCTGGGAGGATCCCACGTGCCGCAGAGTGGCTGGGCCCGTGAGCCATGGCCGCTGAGCCTGCGCGTCTGGAGCCTGTGCTCCGCAACGGGAGAGGCCACAACAGTGAGAGGCCCGCGTACCACAAAAAAAAAAAGGAAAAAAAGAAGGAAATGAAATATAATATGTGGGTCCTGCAGTTGGACATTACAAGCCCTTTTTTGGACTCTTGATATCTTATGGGGTCTTTTATCTGCCCTTTGGGAGGCATTTTCACTTAATTCAGAAATATTTACCAAGCCCCTTCCATGTAGATCTTAAATTCTAGGTGGGGGATGTGGACAATAACAATAACCCTAATAAAATAGTACGTCACGTGGTATAGGACAAGGTTAAAAGTAGCGAGGACTGTGGAAGGAGTGCAGCAGGGTAGGAAGAGTGGCAAGGCAGGGGTGGGTGTATGGATTTAAGTGGGGCAGGTAGGGTGACTGTCACGGAGAAGGTGGCATTTGAGTGAAGACTTGGAAGAGGTGAGAGAATTCGCCTTGCAGTTACTGGGGAAAAGGCACAGGGACCTTGAGGCAGGAGCAAGCCTGGCATATTGAAGGAATAAGGAGGAGCTGGTGTGACCAGGCAGAGTAAGTGAGGAGGAGGGAAGTAGGGGGAAGTCCTGGAGGGCCTGGTAGGCCCTTGTAGGACTCTGGCTTGGGAGATCAGCTCGGTGCTTTGTGACCACCTAGAGGGGAGGGATAGGGAGGGTGGGAGGGAGGGAGACGCAAGAGGGACGAGATATGGGAACATATGTATATGTATAACTGATTCACTTTGTTATACAGCAGAAACTAACGCACCATTGTAAAGCAATTATACTCCAATAAAGATGTAAAAAAAAAAAAAGAATATCCTGCTGAGTAAGGTTTACGTTAGAACATATTGCCACAATTATTTTGAGATTGTATGGCTCTGAATTTGAAAACATAAAAGAAGAAAGAGTGAGAGGGAGCTTTGGGATCACTTTGAGCCATGGAGAGACGATGATCTGGCTTTGTTCTTTAAAGGATGCCTCTGGCTACTGTATTGAGAGTACCGTACAGGAGAGTAAGAGTTGAAGAGAGAGACTATTCCAGTACTCTGGTGAGAGATGAGAGTGCCTTGGACCAGGGTGGCAGCACTAGAGGTGACAGTGAGGAGTAATCAGAGCTTGTTGTTTTGTTTTTTAATTGGAGTTTCATTGATCTACAATGTTGTGCTAGTTTCGGGTGTACAGCAAAGTTCATGTTCTTTTCCATTATGGTTTATTACAGGATATTGAATATAGTTACCTGTGCTATAAGATAGGACCTTGTTGTTTACCCATTCTATATATAATAGTTTGCACCTGCTAGTACCAAACTCCCCATCCAACCCTCCCCTGCCCCTCCCCCCGTGGCAACCACAAGTCTGTTCTCTATGTCTGTGAGTCTGTTTTGTAGATATGTTCATTTGTGTTGTATTTTAGATTCCACATATAAGTGATAGCATGTGGTATTTGTCCTCACATTCCCACCAGCAGTGCAAGAGTGTTCCCTTTTCTCCACACCCTCTCTCTTTTCATATTTTAATGTTTATGTTTATATTATCTTGATTTGAAATTGCATTTATTGTGATTGAAACAAACGTTAGCTAGTTATACGAATATTAATGAATTAATGTATGTTAGCTATTTTCCTGGTTTTAAAAGGAGGTATGTGAACTTCATTCAGTATGGAGAACGCTGAGTTCTTATAGGTTGGATCTAAGTCTGTGCCAAACCTATTGAATACATTTGACCTCTAAATTTGCCCTTTGTCTGCTTTTTAGTCAGCTTGAGTGAACAAAAAAGACCTATTTAAGAAATATTTAAATTGGTACACTGGAGTAACACTGGAAGTTCCTACCCCAAACAGAGACTAGAAGTTTTTATTCTCAGTCTTGTGCTCAGTTTATAAGAGTATCTATCAGTTTTGTCTTTGTCTCATTAGACCCTCGACCAGCCTACAAGACAGGCTCTGTGTGAGCCCCATTTACAGACGTTTTTACATTGCCTCAGAGGGGAAGTGACTGGGCTGCAGTCCCCTGAGCCAGAATTCAGACCCAGGGCTACCTGTAGCCAAAGCCTCCCCTACTCTGTTTACCAGAAGCAAGAGCAAAGTAGACCAACCAGAGCATTTTAGCAAAATAATATAGACCAAGAGGCACTGCAGAATGACCTCTTTTATGAAAAAGTGAAACGTGAGCTCCATTCAGGAATTTCAGGTAGTTGCTAAACCAGTCCTTGAAATGAGAGGGTACACGAAAAAAGTCTCTTTTTTCATCGCTGCCCCGTACGGTGGTGGGGCTGCTTGGGTGGTGTGATGCCTGTGGACTACGAACATGCCCTCCGTCAGACTTACAGGAAACACCCAGCCCTCTCTTGCGTAGAAGTCCATTGGTGCCAGCTGCCAGCAGCTGTCCAGGCTGCTCCTAGAAGGTGCCTGGGAGCTGGGAGACTGCAGCCAGCCAGCCCTGAGAAGACATGAGCAGGGAGTTCTGAGAGCCTTGGAAGTGGTCCAGGACCTGGAGGCACTGACCTCAGCTCCAGGCGCAGAAAGAAGGGCTGGGCTCTGTCCCCACAGTACCGGCCAGACAGAGTGCCGAAGGGCAATAGGGTCAGCTCCCACACTGGAACCCTCCATGGGCACCCTTGGGAGGAGCAGCCCCCCACTGCAGCAGATGCTATTCAGACTGTTAGCACTGGTGCAGCCGCGCTGGTTACTAAAATACCGAGATGCTTCAAAACCCGTTGGTGACTCATCACCAACCTCAGTCACCCGAGTACACCCCCAGCACCCCTAAGACCTCTCTCATATTTCAGCAACTAAGGATTAATGCCTGGCACAGCAGGGGGTGCCCCGGGACCCTGCTCCAGCATCAGACATTGTTTGGATTGGTTATTGCCTGTGCCTTATTGGTTGTTAACTATTTTGAATATAACTCCTGTCTCACCCCCAATACAATGGAACACCTAGGCATTTCTGTGAGCAGGCGATGACGAGTTTTGATTGGGGTCCAGGAGGGCAAAATTGAAACTATAATTGTGTACAAAGGTCACTGGTTCTCTGCCCGGGCTATTCTTCACCATCTAGAAGGAAAATAGCTGCAGTGGCTGTGCCTGGAAAGGTCATAAGCAGAGGTCAGGCAGGGCCCTTAGAAATATAATTTTGATTCATGTTTTCAGAGGGCCCCACGTTTAAGAAGATCGGATTTTTTAGGAATACAACATCTCTCCTCTATTTGCTTTCTACTCCGATCCTACCTGTCATTAGAAAAATGGTTATCCCTTTGAAACATGACTTGTTTGTCCCAGTAGATGTTTCTCCTCCTGCCCAGAGAAGGTGAAAGTTTCACTATAAGCTGAGCTCCACTAATCCTGATTTATTAGTGCCAAACACTTGCTTTTTGCAGCTGTGGGAACAGTTTTCAAAGTCGATTTATTTCTGAGTTGGACTAGCAGTACCACAAGGTTAAGAAAAAAAAAAAAAAGGATTCTTTCACAAACATGGTAAATGGTAAATGCCCACACATGGTGGTTCCAGGGGTATGTGAGGAATCGTTGTGCCCATCCACAAAGCATCAGACTGATTTTTAGGTGGTGCGAGGTATGCTGAGTTCTTTAACACGAGGGGATTTAAGCTGAAGTCTGTGAACATAATACACCTTTATTTTCAGGAACCTCTAACTGAAAATTTGCATGTCCTACAAGTATGAATGTAGCCAACAAACTGCAGTAGTTTTAGCAGCACTTGTGACATCATCACCAATAGAGGTCATTGATATTTTACATCATTACCTGGTAGGCAGCTTCTAAGATAGCCCCCAAGGATCCCCACCTCCTGGAATTCACACCCTTATTTAAATCCCTCCCCTTCACGTGGGCTAGATTTAGTGATTCATTTGTATTGAACAGGATGCAGCAGAGAGGATGGGATATCACTTCTGAGATTTAATTATAAAAGACTATGGTTTCCATCTTGGGGGCTTTCTGTCACTCTGTTGCTGTGAGGGAAGCCAACTACCATGTTCTGAACTACCCCATAGACCCACACGGCGCAGAATGGAGGGAGGCTTTGACCAATAGCCAGTGAGGAACTGAGTCCTGTCAACATGTGAGGGAGCTTGCAAGTGGGTTCTCCCCTAGTTATCATGTATGCTAGAAAAAATATCTAACAACACATGAAATCCATGGTTTCATGGATCTAGTCACTTAGGATGACACTAAATTATGTATTCAGATTTTTTAAGGTTAGTTGAATTAAATAAAAATATTAAGTAAATGATACCATTTGGGTGGTACGCAGCCATCCCAGAATTATGAAGTCGGTTTGCAAATGTTTGACATTTGGGAACCACTGCCTTAGGAAACTTATTGGGAGACCAGACACATATACAGATTAAGAGATAACCAGTTCAAGTTCAAGTGGATCTGAGTTCAATCAGATTGCTTCCCGGATGTTTGATAACCTAATAAGTAAGGTTTAGAGGGGTAATCCCTATCCTTCACCCCTTTCAACCTTCCGTCACATGTGACGCTGCCCCTTTGCCACTGCCTCTCAGAGCACAAGAAGGGGGTGGTGGGTAGTGATCTGGGGGGCTCAACAGGCTCCTCATTGTTCTCTCATCTGTAAAATTAAGTTCTGTTTAATTTAATTCCACAAATTCCAAGGCCTAGAGAAACGTCATGTTGGTGCCTAAATCACCCTTGCGGTTCACCATCTAGTCCTGCGTATAGTCCCCTTGAAATGTCGCTGATCGGAATTGATATGGGCTGGGCTGTAGGTGTAAAGGATACGTAGGATATGAAGACTTAGTATGAAAAGGTGACTGTAAAATATCTCATTAGTAATCTTTATATTGATTCATTTTGAAATGATATTTTAGATATACGGGGTTAAATAAAACATATTCTTAAAGTGAATTTCCCCTGTCACTGTTTTTCATGTGTCTACTAGAAAACTGTAGATTGTGTATATGGCTGGCATATTTCTAACGGGCAGTGCTGCCTGCAGGCGAGAGGAAGCACGCGAGTGTACGTGGGGGGATGTTGGAGTGGGAGGGGTGGTTAGCCCATGCTACTTATGCTGACCTGTGACCTGTGCTTGTCCCTCCCTGACCTCCAGATTGTATTTCCATTTGCTTTCTGGGTATACCTGATATCTCGCCAGGTCTCAAGGTCAATGCGAACAAATGCCTTCCCTCTAGAACCTGGACCTCCTCCTGCCTTCCCCGCCTCATTAATGGCACCCCCGTCTAATCAATCTCTGTGTCATGTTATTTCTCAAATAACATTCAGCATTACTCGATTCCATGTCCTCTTTTATGTTTCCTCTGCCTCTTCCCTGAATTATACCTTCAAAGCCTGTGGGCTGGACTAGTGCAGATAAGGTCTCCTGCCTTCCAAGACTCCAGCCCTTCCCCTCGCTGCCATCAGAGTGAGCTGATAAAGCACAACTTTGACCATGGCACCACTGCTTAAACGTCTTTCGTGGGCCAGGCACCTCCAGTTTGGGAGTCCAAATTCCTGAACACTGCCCGACCCCAGAATGCCTTTCCAGCCTCATCTCCCCAGGTCACCATGGTTCAGCCGCATCTGACCAGCAGCCTTACTCTCTCACTGCCTGGGAGGCTCCTCTCCTCCTCTGCCCAGTAGACTGCGTTCAAGTACAAGCACAGCTCCTGGCCAGCTCCTGTGTGAAGCCTTCCACATCCATCGCTCTGCCACCACCACAGCACCCGTGCACTCCTGTCACCACCCAGTCACGTGGATTATGATTGTTTGCTCACGTCTTCCTGCCCACCCCCCAAGAATGAATCCCTCGTTTCTTACCTTGGGACACTTCCCCCCCACCCGCTACCCCAGCACCTAGCACAGCCCCTGGCCACAGTATCTTTTTAGTGAATGTTGGTCGGATGAGAAGGTAATAGATCAATGCTGAATATTTTAATGCTTGTGGGGGAAAAAATCTTATTATAGATTTAAACAAGGATCTTAAGAACAGAGTAGTACTTAGATGTGAGCTTTTGCTTTTGTCCATAAAGCAAGTTATTCTGACTTGATGTCAAAGATAAAATAGAATTTAGATCAGTAATGGTTTCCTTTTCAAATATTGTATGCTGTTTTTTTCCTTTATACTTTCACTCTGTTGCTTCTGTTAGGTTGTCAACCTGTTCTAAAGAAATGACTCATGGGGCAAGACAACTAGATTCTAGTTCTAACTCGAATACATTGCCCAGGTCCCTAACCTCTCTGAGCTTTGGTTACCTTATTTATAAACCAAAACAGTTTATTCACTGATCCCTAAAGTAATTTCCATTTATAAAATTCAACAGCATTTTAAGGCTCCAGGGGCTTGAAGTTGGGGCCGGATGATCATAGGCTTAATTTACTGTTGTTTGTAAGTGGCTCTTCTGAAATTTACTTTGGAGCCTAGAGTTTCGATATATACTCTGTTCTGACCCATTGAAGAAACCAAATTAAGATATAGCTTTTCTAAAACTGTGATATTCAGCGTTGGCAAGAGTACGGTGAATGGGGCATTCCTTTATGATGCCGGAGGAAATGTGAGCCTTCCCAATGTGTGTATGCACTGTGTATCAAGAGAGTTTAAATTGTTCAAACTGTTTGATCCAATACTTCTGTTTCTATAATTTATTCCATTGCATAATCCTAGCTGAGCACAAGAATCTGTATATAATGATATTGTTATTGGCACACTTATAAAAGGAAAGTAAGAGATAACTAGATGACCAGCAATAGAAGAATGTTAAATAAATTTTGATGTAGGATATCATGCAGTCATTAAAAATCAAAAATTGGTTTCCAAACTTACATACATCACAATCCTAATTTTAAGACATTTCATGTATGTACAAAGACCAGAAGGAAATAATCCAAAAGGTTAACACAATCCTAATTTTAAGACATTTCATGTATGTACAAAGGCCAGAAGGAAATAATCCAAAAAGTTAACAAATGTATATTTCTACCCAGTAGGATTATAGGTAATTGATCTTCTTTAAACTTATTTATGTTCACCAGTTTGCACAGTAGACTTTGGAATTTGGGGAAGACAATTACTTAAAATGTATTAAAGGCCTGTCAATGCAGAGCAGGGTTGTGGTTGCTGTAGGGTTCGACAGATGAGACAGTGTGACACCCGGTGTCTGGGAGCACCCACCTTGCAAGTGCTACAGACATATGTGAACATCGTTTAGCGGCGATGGGGCCCGTACCATGAACAAGTGGCCGACCCTGAGCTTCGGTAGGATGGAGAAAAGGCTGTGGTTCGTACTTCTGAGATGCTGCTCTGCAGTGTCTGGGGGAACGTGGCAGCCCCACCTACAGGCACATACTCATTCTGAGCGAGTCCCAGCCAACATGAGCATAACTGTTGCCCTCCCCACAGGCTCCCTCTGACCCGGAATCCTAGGAAGGGAAGACCTCTGAAACTTAGGAAGGACGTTTGAAATCCTAGGAGGGAAGCCATCTTCAACATGTCTGTTTTTGTTCTGGTGATTTATTTTTCATTTTTTTGTTGAAGTATAGTTGATTTACAATATTATGTTAGTTTCAAGTGTACAGCAAAGTGATTCAGTTATACATATACATGTGTGTATGTATATTCTTTTTCAGATTCTTTTCCATTATAGGTTATTACAAGATATTTTCCCTGTGCTATACAGTAGGTCCTTGTTGGTTATCTATTTTATATATAGTAGTTTGTATATGTTAATCCCAAACTCCTAATTTATCTCTCCCCCACCCCCGCTCCCCCATCCCCTTTGGTAACCATAAGTTTGTTTTCTGCTTCTGTGAGTCTATTTCTGTTTTGTAAATAAGTTCATTTGCATCATTTTTTTTAGATTCCACATATAAGTGATATCATATGATATTTGTCTTTCTCTGTCTGGCTTTACTTAATACGGTATGATAACCTCTGTGTCCATCCATGTTGCTGCAAATGGCATTATTTCATTCTTTTTTATGGCTGAGTAATATTCCATTGTATATATGTACCACATCTTCTTTCCATTCATCTGTCAATGGACACTTAGGTTGCTTCCACGTCTTGGCTATTGTAAATAGTGCTGCTGTGAACACTGGGGTGCATGTATCTTTTCGAATTAGAGTTTTCCCCAGGTATATGCCCAGGAGTGGGGTTGCAAGATTATATGGTAACTCTATTTTTAGTTTTTTAAGGATTGGTAATTTTTTTTTTTTTTTGGTGGTACATGGGCCTCTCACCGTTGTGGCCTCTCCCGTTGTGGAGCAGAGGCTCCGGACGCGCAGGCTCAGCGGCCATGGCTCACGGGCCTACCTGCTCTGCGGCATGTGGGATCCTCCCAGACCAGGGCACGAACCCGTGTCCCCTGCATCGGCAGGCGGACTCTCAACCACTGCGCCAACAGGGAAGCCCAAGGATTGGTGATTTTTTAAATGTGCTTTTTTTAGACATTATTTTATCAGTGAGCTCAGGATACAATATAGTATTATGCAAAAATAAGACACAATATGTACAAAGATAGGATATCATAGTATACATATCATGCATAAGTGATATATGCGTGTTATATATGGAAGTGTGACCTTACAGAGTAGACACTGTGGAAGCGCATTCTAGTGGGGTGGGGTTTGCAGACCAACTCTCCTTCTACCAAAGATAAGGTTCCCGAGAGCTGGAACAGCTTCCGGAGCTCATAGCAGTTCCTGGCACGTAGTAAGCCTTAAATGGTTCTTGAATTAATAAATATATACTTAAGTTACTGAGATTCATGAGTGGCACCAAGAAAAATGCTAATCTCGAGACAATAGGGGAGCAAGAAATAGACACTCTGTCAGGCCTCCCTAACAGAGGGACTTTATTGCAGGAAAGTCAGTAAGGAAACAGGGCACCCAGGACTAGCCCCACAGGGAGACACATGTTGATTAGAAGCATGGACTCTGGGGCCAGGCCATTTGAGTTCAGGTTGTGTCTCTACCACTTAAAAGCTGTGTAGCCTTGGTCAAGTTACTTAATTCTCTGTGCTTCAGTGCCAACATCATCATCATCATCTACTTCATAAAATTATTGTGAAAATGATTGGATTAGTATTTGTAAAAGGGCCTGTAATGCTCCTTAACGTAAAGTGAGCGTGCGATGAATGTTAGCTAGTATTGTTGTTCTTCTTACTGTTAATACTGTTAAAATCGTTGAAGACGAGGACGCGGTTTAGGGACCTGAAAAACCATGATGTGCCAGGAGATGGATCATCTCCTCTCTCTTCATGTCCACTGCTTAACTGGCTCAGCTGTTCCTTTCTGTCTCTTGTCTGGTGCCATCAGCTGACTGCCCCTCCCTCTCCACGATTCCCAGTTCATCCTTCTGAGACTGGGAGGAACCTGACTGCCCTATGTGAGTAGAGTTTTTCATGCCCGGCCGGCTCAGTGTGCTCTCCAGCCTGAAGACTGGCCACTCCCCGCCAGGGACCTGCTCTCGTCCAGCTGGCCATGGCTAGGGTGGGTCTAGCTGCAGTTGGTCTCAGAAGGGGAACATAGGCACAAGGGAAGCACTTGTAATTATGGAATTTTAAATTATTCTGAAAAGAGGACTTTAGAATAAAGAAAGTGTTAAAAAAAAAAGCTTAACACCGTTGAAGAGAGCCGTTGACCTCTGGCATTTTCCACCTAGTACCCCATTCATTTTCTAAGGCCCATTAGTCACTGGTAAGATCCAGAAAGGAAATTTATGTGACTAAGAACTGTGGAAATGAAACCTCAGAGACCTTTTTTGAATCCTTGCCCTCCTAAGTCATGCCCTTCCCTCCTCTGCATCAGTTCACATTGTAGCTCGTCTGCTTTCTGGGATCTTATTCAATTCTTTCTATGCCCACGGACCAGCCAAGAAAGCATCGTATGATGTGTAAACTACACATAGAGATGTTGATGGGCCTTTTAATTGTTTTCTAAAGCTGAATGATGCCTTTGGGAAAGCTCATAGGGAAGATACTAACATCACATGGTGTGCAATCTCATGGCGCACACTTCCTTCTCTCACTGTCACTGCCATGGACCCGCATCTTTTCACCACTCCCTGTATCCTCACGGTGATCAGACAACATTTCACTCCCTAGAAGTCGACCACTGCCCTTTAAGTCCCCCCTATCACTTGAGTCAAGTCTGATAGAAATGGCTCTTTGCTCCAATGCTTGTAGCTCCACAGGCAGCAGACAGCAGGAGACAAACCTTTAGGGGGTCACCGCTCACAGGCTGTGTAAGACCATTGTTTTTTCTGGGCCATCTCTCTTTTCCAGATGCCTATGATTTGGTATTTCTTCTGGCCAGAGAATAGCACAGGAAACTGAACAGAAAGCATTCTATCCTTTATTACTCAATGTGTTTTTACCAGAGAAGCCCAAAAGGTTATGTTGGGTTTTATGAGCTTCAGAGGATTGCTGACGGGTGTTCCACCTAGAAAGACAAATGTCGAAAACTGTAGCATGGAGCTGCTCTTGTGGGTGGGCTCCTGAGCTGAGACAAAATCTCTGCTTCCTGCGCCCAGCCTGAATATTGTGAAGGGGAAGGGAGAGCATCCTTTAAAGTACTTTCATTGTCCCCACATGTGACCTGGGTACTAAAAGTTTTGAACTAAAAATCTTACTACCTAGTTGATGGTCAATGACACGTTTCTGATATTAAAATTCAATCACTTTTTCCTGTCTTCCTCTCGCAAAAATGAAAATCAAATAAAATAAATAAGCCTTCAGCTGTGAGATGAATTTCCTCAACTGATCAGAGCTGAAGGGCTTTTGGAACTTCCTTCACCCTATCAGCAAGAAAGACGTCAAAGTAGTGGTACAAAACCAGGATTGAAAAAACAATTTAAAGACTTTTGCTGACATATCTAATGATCTTTTCAAATGAAAGTTATTTGAAAATAAAAATAAGGATCTTTTTAAGATTTTGGTAGCAATCTCCATCTATTCTGTCAGAAAAGTAGCTGCTTTTACAGAAAATTCCAAATGGTTTTCAAAACCAAATATAAATGTGATCTTTGTTGTTGATGTGTTGGCTTAATTTGAAGAATATTTTTAAATGCTCAAAAGTTGAAAATTCAATATTGTTCATTTTAAAAGATTGTAGATGTATTTCAGCCTAATGTTGACCAAAAAAAAAAAAAGTTTTAGGTGCCCTGCTCCTTTCTTAGCTCTGTAAGGACAGCATTGTGGAAGGAAAACCCATGGAAAGGCTTCAGTGATGGAGAGACCATATGTTAGAGTCTCAGAATGGCTTCTGATCTACTACTGGCTTCGGGGAGGGACGTCAGATTCTAGGGCCCACCGGTCTCATGGAGAGAATGGTGTGAAGTCCCCTTATATACATGTGAATCTGTGTGGGAAGCCACGTGGGGTGGGGTATCATCTCTTATTCCATCCTGGCCCCAGGATGGATAATCTTCCCCTTTCATTCCCTTTGGCATAGAACAAAATCACTGGATAATTGCTGACCCTCAGTTTTCCTGCGTGTGTGTGTGTGTGTGTGTGTGTGTGTGTGTGGTTATAGCCAAGGTAAACTGGTCTCTTGGGTTTATTTTGAGTTGAAAATTAGCTGAGCTGTTTTGTTTCCTCTGAGCCATATACAGATGCTTTTTGAACTATCTTTGTGTTTGAGGGATTTTTTTTTTTCATGGTATCAGCACACCACTTCCTCCAAGTCATTACTTCGAAACAGTTTTGCAGAGGGAGGTATTCCTGCCGGCAGTCAGCCTAGCCAAGCAAAGCGATGATTGAGGGATGGCAGCAAACCTTTACAGTCTATTTCATTTTTGTGTATGACTTCATGAAATGATTCCTCATCCACTAATTTTGGCAGACAGGGTGGGCTGTCACCTGACCTTACCAGTAGAAAACTGCATTTTGTTAATATCAGGCATTGGCTCCCCTGTTTGAATGATATTCAAAGTTTAGGCTAAAATAATGTCCTCAGATGACCCTTTGCCTGCTCTCTCTTTCTGAGAATTCCATGGAACTCTCTTGAATGTGGGTTTCTACTTAATCTTTGATACGTCCAGGCTCTCTGGTTCTGATAAATTTTTAGAAACTGCAAGTTTGAGTAAAGCAATTCTTAACTTTCCTTTAATTATACTTTAAATATTATACTTTAATTTTTGGGTTTTTTTTTGGATACGCCACATGGCATGCAAGATCTTAGTTCCCTGACCAGGGATCAAACCCACGCCCCCTGCAGTGGAAGCCTGGAGTCTTAACCACTGGACCACCAAGGAGGTCCTCAATATTTTAAAATAAATGACCTTTGAATACTTTGAAATGTTGATATGCAAACATATGCAAGTGCTTTTACTAACATGTTTTATAAATATTATTCCCTTTTCCATAAATTCATGAATTTCTTTTGTTACGAAGACAGTAATATTTTACATTATCTTACAAGTAAATTCTAAAGCTTTCAGTACTTTTATACTTACGCTGAGGAAAATAGAACTAGAGATTTAAAATATATTACCATGATAAACTTATAGTGATTTTATATTCCCAGATTTATGGATTAAAAAAAAAACTGATTTGACTTTCATCCAGTTCTGATTTTATATTTTTTAAAATGTAATTGCTTGCTTGTGTGTGGGAGGGAGTGGGAGGGGTTACACTTAAGGAAAATATCCACTGAGTTGACCCAGTCCTTCTGTGGACTTTATTTTTGTAAAAGCCCAAATGCTAGCAAAGCAATAACAGGTCCCAGTTACTTCCTAAGTAATATATATTGTACATTGCCTTTTACACTGTTTTTAAGTAATTGTTAATGAATCCAGGGTATAATATGTGTTGTTGTTCTCCATTGTTCAACCTTGTGCGTCTTTATGCCTATGAAGACTTTGAGATACCTCAACTTTATGTATCTCTCAGCGTTTCTGAGAAACTGTCATCTGTATTTGCAAGATATAGGGAGAGGGCGGAAAGCAAGGGAAGAAAACCTAATCTCCGCATTGGTGCATTAGAGGCTGAAGAGAATTCAGTAGGCACTGCTGATGAAGAGTTTTAGAAATGTGCCCCTACAGAGTATTTTGCACGAGGTAGGAGTAAACCCAGGACGACTAGAAAGTTCTGTACTGTACTTTGGAAAATAAAATTTCACACCGGTGATCTTCATATTGATTTTCCGTGAATTCCCTGCCAACGAGAGTTGGATCCGCAAAGCGTTTTCTGTGTGGTATTCAGTTCTGCTGAAGCTTTACTTGACTCTGGGCACAACTGTGTTTCACGTCTGAGTCCCTCATCTTGTGGTGGCTGAACCTGGGCATAATGATAGCAATCATTTTGTTTTCTCACTTGTTCAGAGACCCCAGATCTCGTCTCAAGGCCTGCTTTCTTTCAGTTCATTATGTGCCACCTCTGAAAACATTCACAGACCATTACTGTTCTTTCTGCACTCCTCAACCACTAGAATAAAGCAGACTGGAAAAGAAGTTCTTTCTTCCATTTCCCAGTTGGGTGAGACAGTCCCCAAGGGCTTTGGGACATTTTCTTAGTGCACTGAAGATAAGCCTGCTCTCTGAAGTGGAGGATTTGGGGTCCCCATCCTCCTGGAACTCTCACCTGGAGTTGGCAGGGAGCCTCTCCAGGTGAAATGAAAACAAGGCAGTGAACATAAACTCAATTTATGAATCCCTATTTCTCCTTAACTTTTAGGAGAAATGGTATTTTTAGGAAGTTTCTGGGGCATTTTTTCTGAATTTGTGCTCATTAAGTCTAGTGATATTTGAAATTGCACAAAAAAGCAGAGGCATTCATAAAAGAGAATTGTGTAGATCAATGCCATCTTTTTGAAATAGGCCTAAGTAGACTTGAAAACGAGCTGTAGAACCAATATAAAATGGAGACTCTGAAATTACGAGTACCCAGGTTTTCTCAACTATGACACAGAGTAAATTCTTTATTCTTAAATTACATTGAATTATCCCTCTATAAACAAAAAGAGCCACTTCATCTGTTGTGTTCCCTCTTTTACCAAGTAGCACTAACTGGGGAGAAGTTTATCTCACTTAACAATAGTAATGATAGCTGATGTTGCTGAGTGTTTAGCGTTGTGCCAGCATCTTCTAAGTCCAGGAGAGCAAACTGTACCAAGTAAGGAATAGCTCTTGACTTGGGAAGACACAGGTGGAAAGGAGACCGGAGAATGTCATTCCAGCCCAGGTCCTCTGGTGAATCATCAAATAGATAACTGTAGTTACTTTGAATGACTTAGGCTCAGAAAGGTTTTTAGCACCAAGTTTTCAATCAAAAAATTCTAAGTTAGATTTTACTTTTTTCAGAATATTTGCAGAATTACTAAGGAAAATGGCAAACATAACAGAAGCTTGGATGCTCATTAGGTCAGCCTAAATTACTCCTTAGTTCCTGGGAACTTTGGTCTTGTGAAAAATGGAATAAGGTGACTCAGGGTCATCATGGTTGTTTTCTGTACTCAGACTTTAGAGGTTTACACATGTCTGCACGTGTGTAGCATAAATCAGGGTATTCCTACTTCTGCTCTTGAGACAGGAAGAACCGTGGTCAGATGTGCCCGGATGTCCTGCTCCTTCCTCCCGGTATGGGATGGAAACATTTCTTAGACGTTGAACATTCTCAGAGGCTGCACAAAATTATCCACAGTTGCAATCTCAGGGAATTCTTTTGTAAATGTATATCTGTTGGGAGTAGAGGCGATTCTGGATTTATGAAATTTTATTTATAAACACACAGAAATGGTCACTGCTATCCACCCGGTCCCCCAATGGTCAGAACATTTTATTTTGTCTATGAAAAGTCATGGAGCTTTTAGGTGGTCTTCAAATTCAAAAGTGGAAGAAATAAGGGAAAAGATTAAAACCCTGTGCTTTAAAAAAAAAATCCAGATAACTAATGGAGAAAGATATACTAATAATGGAGAAGACAATAAATATATATAAAACATTGTTAACCTCATTAATAATCAAAGAAATGAAAATTAAAATGGCTCATACATACAATTTTGTTGTCTATCAAACTGGCACATTTTGAAAAGTGATAAAAGCAATGTTGAAAAGAAATGAAATGGGTGCTAGTGAGAATATGAATGCGAAAACTAAGAAAACAGTATAACAACATGTATCAAGAGGAAAAAGGAAAGACTTCCTATCTTCCATTCTAGTAATTATACTCTAATAAATTTATCCTAAGGAAATAATCTGAAAGGACCACAAACATTTAGATACAAGTGTATTAATCATAGTAGGATTTGTAATAATAAATTGGATGCAGTTTAAATATCTAACAACGAAGAGTATTTACATAGGTAATGGAACATGTATAAAAATGAAATATGCAACTATTAAAATTGTGTTAGGATAATATTTAATAACACGGGGAAGTGTGAGAAAGGAGAGTGTGAAACTATATATATACAGGATGATTCCATTTCAGATGCACACACAGGAAAAAAGACTGGAAGGAAATTCCTAAATGGTAACTGGTTTTCTCTGAGTACTAATGGGCCACTTTAAAAATTATATTATTCCTATTTTCTAAACTTTTCATGTATGACTTTTTCATAAGAAAAAAATATATATTTAAGTGAAGGAAGAAAACTATAAAACGTAGGAGAAACTTAAGAAAGTTTACCCTAGACAGTGTGACTGTACTGTACAGCATCTCCCTCCAACCAAATGGCTTCCTTTCTCTCAACAAAATGTCCACTAACTCAATGTCGTTTGGGTTAACAACTCCTCTGTCTTTAAAGATAAAAGGCAACAAGTCGATTTCCTCCTGACATCTTGATGAGGTCATCTTACCCTGTGGAGGGGAATTATGACTTCTGGGTAAGAAGTACTTAGGGACAGGAGCCCCTTATGTCCTGAGTGCGGTCAAGGGAAAGTGTAGGGCCGGCTTGGGGATGGGGCAGAGGCTGAGGCTGAGGCTGGCGCAGCAGAGAATCGTGAAGCCCTCTCCCATGCATCACTTCTGAGTCCTCTCCCTTGAAGAATTGGAACTAAAGTTTTCGTTTAGTCATGTTATGAATTAAATAGACTTTTGCGGGCTGGCCTGGCAGTGCGCCCTCAAGTACGTTTGTATGGAAATGGTTCTCAAATCGAAATGATTACCCCAGGACTTTGGTGCACTATACGTTTACACTAGAGTCTGCCTGAATTAGCCCTTCCTCTGGCAGTGACCTGGGTACTCGGTAACACCTGTGCGGCACGGAACGGGGGGCAAATTGTTTTCCTTCCATCACATCATCAACTCAGATACGAACGTGAGCTCTGTGAGGGTGGAGATCACTGTGTGATCTCACCTGTCTGATCCCTGTGGCATCCACGACACCTAAAACAGCACTTGGCACACAGTGGATACTGAGTGTTGAGTGACTGCCTGGGAGCCCTCGCAGCGTTCCGGCTCCCTAGTCAGCCGTGAGGTCAGAGACAGGTACATGGGGAGATCAGGTAAAAGATCATCGAAGATTGATTCCTAGGAAGTAGTCTTCTTTGTGCGTTTTTCTTTCTGGTTGGAGAAGACTGGCCAGGAGGTTGAGCATGGGGCCAGAGGAGCTGGAGTTGGAGAAGCGACTCTGGAAGGAAGCAGCTGTGATGACCGAGAGGGGCGGTGGCCGGGCTGGGAGGGGCTGTGGCCCCGGCGGCCATTATGCTTGTCCTTAGCCGTGGAACCCAGACAGCTACATATTTGCCTTGTTCGACAGAGCTGCCACCCCGAGGCCAAGAGTAACACCCAGATTGGGTTCTGTTTCATTGCTGTTTAGTCTTATTTTGTTTTTTATTTCTTAATGGTTGTAGGTAAGGGTGAGGGAGAAACCAGTTTGATTTTTTTTAACTATGTCCATTTACCTTCCTGAGGATGTCCTATAAAACATAAACCACATGTGGTTTTTACACCTCAAGTCTTTGTGGTTTGCTCTTCTCAAACTAGTCAGTATTGAAACATAGTCCTGGAGTTGCTTTTTACGTAAGCCATCATTCTGTCCATTCTGTTGGAATGGTTCTCAAACAGGATGAAATGATCCAAGACTGAATTAAGCAGCTTCCATGCAGCAGGGAAAGAGTCATTTAGTCAGCACTGAGCAAAAACAAAACAACCCAATAAAGCAAAACACACACACAAAATGGTAGAGCAGATCACCTTGTGGTCGCACCTCTTCTGATCTCCTGCCCCTGGACCTATATTTGGAGTTGAGGGAACACATGCGTGCATTTGGTCCAGCGGGAGGCATTTCCGTCATCTGATAGGGCGGCCATCCCTTTAGAGACAACCTGGAGGTGTTTTTCCAACAGTCTGTTTTCCCAGTCAGTCATTTGGAGATTCCAGAGCAGCCAAATGGGAGGCGGAAAGTTCTTGAAGTGGCAAAATCAGATGGAATCTGGGGTCATTTGAGTAGAACAAATTGTTTCAGCCAAGCCACTGAGAGAAGCAGGGCCTGCTGAGAAACGGGGGCAAGAAGCACCGCATGCAGCTGTGACCGTTGGGAAACAAAGTGTGAGATTCCCTCCCAGGATTATAGGTGAGCAGCTGTGACGGTCCCCGTGGGTTCCTCTCTTTATTTCCCAGGCTGGACAAGCAGAGCCATCAAACTACCGTGCCTGACTTTAAAGGAGCTCAGTCAGGGGTATGCACAGAAGCGGTGGCTTGCGGCCCTGTCTGACCCCGGGCTCACTTTGAATAACAGTATTTTCTAATGCCCCCTTCACAAGCTTCAGTGAACCTTCACCGGGGAAATAATCTGACCTCACACATCATGTCCCCCCAGATCCATGTAATCTTTATCTGTAATTAAAAAGAGAAATGAAAGGAATGTAATTTATTATAAAATAACTTCAATTTGTAAGTGGTCGGGTACAACTGATTAGCAAATGGGTTTGCAGCTACACTGATAATCACTGTGAGTGGGACAGCTGTAACTGCAGGCTAATTTGGGTAAGAGAGACTTAGGTACCGCAAGTGGCGATACCTTGGGACACGTTTTTCAGCAGAGGTGAGCAACTCTGGGTAAAAAGCTGAGCAAAACATAGTATTTCATTTATATGACAGTTGCATTACTGGAAAATTCAGGGACTAATACAGCAGTGCAATAATTACTTTGAATTGTGTGTAAAATGGAGTTAAGTTCTCGGCTCAGATAACTAAGCAGTTTTTTCACCTACAGCAGTGTCCAACAGGACCTCTGTAGGTTATGCGGGTCAATTCTTTATTGAGTGGGACAGTCTGGTACATTGCAGGTTGTCTAGCATCCTTGGTCTGAATCCCAGACGGGCCCTCCCTGTTGTGACACCCACAAACACCCCCATTTCCTGTCCCCGTGCAGAGGATCTGGGTCTGCTTCTCCACATAGCAGCTGCACTAGCCTGGCGCAGCTTCTTTGGAGTCAGGGGGCACCAGGGGGAGTCTCGGGTCAGTGAGCCCTTCCTTCAGGCTTCAGATGAGTGCCATCAGGCCCAAAGGTGCAGAGCTGGATAGAGCCTTTTTTCCTGAGAAGCCCAGGGAAGGGCTTTCTTGTCCACATGGTTCTATTCTCCAGCAGGAGACACTGAGTAACCAGCCATATGGCTGGAGAGAAGACTGAACAGGGAACAATATAGCTGTTGTCCCCACCCCAGAAATCATTATAGAGACCCCATCCTGGGCTTCATACCTAATGATTAGCAACCAGATTAGCAGCCAGAAGGAACACACAGCTATCCATATTCCAGCAGCTTCTCCCTGGGTGTGTGTGCAAGCAGATACATGGCAGGATGTAAAAACAGGGCTTTCCACCCATTGGCCCCTTGAGTCGTAAGAAACATTTTTCTATATCTCACGTGGTTTTTTTCCCCTGGGGGGCCACTTGTATTGAATGTTGGTGACCACCTGGGAAATGTATGCATTTTAATCAAATCATTTAGGATAAGACGGGGCTCCTTCCCACCAGGCCCTCACCATCTAGAGAAGCGTTGTCCAGTGTGGTAGCGGTTCTTGAGCTTTTGAAATGTCACCCATAGTAAAATACACACCTGTTTTTGAAGACTTAATAGGAAAAAAGAGTGCAAAATGCCTAATTAATAGGTTTTTTATTGTGAGTACATGTTGTAATGATATTTTTGAAATAGGGTGTTAAATGTTATTAGTATTTCACTTTCTTTCTTTTTAATGTAGCTAGTAGAAAATATAGAACTGCACATATAGCTCAAATTATTTCTACTAGACAGTGCTGATCTAGGAGGAGCGTTGCTTTCTTTTGTTCTTTGGTTGGTTGGTTGGAAATTAGATTTTTGCTTTTTTGTTGCCATTAAGAGGGTCTCCAATTTTGAGTTGAATGCTTTTCTAGGAAGAGCTACTTGGGTTCTGAATCAGTATAAGGGAGCCCTCAGTCTCTGTCCCATTTCATCTATCAACCAAAGAGATCATTATGAGGAGAAAAAGGTAACTTCGGTAACTCCCAGGTCTGAGCATGATTATAACAGAGTGAGCAAACCCCTTTAACAGCCTCTAGTGGATGAAGAAGGGAGTGAGCCTCGAGTCATTTTTATTTTACTGTTTAAACTTTTTATTACAGAAACATTTCAAATGTATACGAAAAGTAGTCAGAACATTATAACAAACTGCCACGTATGCCTCACACAGCTTCAAGAATGATTATCTCTGGCCAATTTTGTTTTCTTTAAACCTTTAGCTATTTTCCCCCTTTTTCACTTCAGGGCAAACCTAGACATCATACCTTTCCATCCACAAATATTTCAGTATGTATCTCGAAAAATTTAAGGACTCTTTGTAAAAAACAACATAACCTCAATAACATTATCATACTTAAAAATTAGCAATAATCTTTTATTTATTTTTGTGTGTGTGTGGTACGCGGGCCTCTCACTGTTGTGGCCCCTCCCATTGCGGAGCACAGGCTCCGGACGCGCAGGCTCAGTGGCCATGGCTCATGGGCCCAGCCGCTCCGCGGCACGTGGGATCTTCCCGGACCGGGGCACGAACCCGTGTCCCCTGCATCGGCAGGCGGACTCTCAACCGCTGCGCCACCAGGGAAGCCCTGATTCAGTTTTATATATCTATGTACATATTCTTTTTCATATTCTTTTCCATTTTGGTTTATTACAGGATATTGAATATAGTTCCCTGTGCTATAAGATAGGACCTTGTTGTTTATTTTATATATAATAGTTTGTATCTGCTGATCCCAAACTCCTGATTATCCCTCCCCAACCCTCTTCCCCCTTGGGTAACCATAAGTTTGTTTTCTATGTCTGTGAGTCTGTTTCTGTTTTGTAAATAAGTTCATTTGTGTCATTTTTTAAAGATTCCACACATAAGTGATATGATATTTGTCTTTCTCTGACTTAATTCACTTAGTATGATAATCTCTAGGTCCATCCAAGTTGCTACAGGTGGCATCGTTTCATTCTTTTTTATGGCTGAGTAGTATTCCATTGTGTATACATACCACATCTTCTTCATCCATTCCTCTGTCACTGGACACTTAGGTTGCTTCCACGTCTTGACTATTGTAAAGAGTGCTGCTGTGAACATCGGGGTGCATGTATCTTTTTGAATTAGAGTTTTCTCCAGATATATGCCCAGGAGTGGGATATAGTAGTGTGTATCTGTTAATCCCAAACTCCTAATTTATCCGTTAGTCTCAGGCTCCTCTCACAGCTTGTTCACTGCACGGGCTTCATTCTCAGTCTCCGTGTGTGTACAGTGTGGCTGTCATACCGCCAGTCCCAGCCCCACACATCTTAGAAAAAGTCTCATTGCATCTCCTTGGTACGAAGTAGTCATATGCTCATCTCTGAACCAATTACTGCAGCCAGGGAACCGCAGGCTCCAAGTGGCCAGGGCTGGTCACTTTCCATTCCTGGAGCCCGGGTAGAGTTAGCCCAACTGAAGCCAGAAGAGCAGGGGTAGAGATCAGTGGATGTCTCTCTCCCCAGATCTGAGGCTCTACTGTAATTCAGAAGAATGGCTGCTGGACAGCCCCAAAGCAACCAGTGTATACTCTATTTACCTATGCAACACACATCTTCCCACACATACAGTTTCAAAAATGCTCCCACATAATAAATCGCACTCACCCTCCTCCCCAAAATAGGTGGCCAATCCAGGTCCAAGTCCAGCGCCGAGTGCATGCTTTCCACAGTCTCGTCCGTCAGTGCTGAATGTAGTATCTCACGGTCCAGTGCTAAATTATAAATTTAACACCCAGTATACAATGGTGGAGGGAGAGCAGTAGAAGAATTTCACAATTAAACTTCCATTTGGGAAAGGAGCGGAGACATTGCTCTCCTGTCTCTAGCATATTTTATAACCCACTGAACAGATTCTAGCTGTGTGGCAACAGAATGAGGACTTTGGTCATCCAGTGGCTTAACCTCCTGCTCTCTGGGTGGGTCTTCCTTATCTGTTGCCTTCAGAGCCATCTCTAAGAGCAGGGCTGCACCTGTACCTGTTCCACGGCCTACATACACCCTGTTCTCCTGGCTTCGGGGATCTAGGGATTGACTTAGGATTTGAGCAATCATAAACTGTTTTCGACCATTCTGGGGCTTTATCCTCTAGTACTTAAAAACGTGGTAGGATTCTCTAATGCCTGAACTCCATGGGCTAGTGAACAAAACTCAGGATTGCGTTGAGTCGTACTCTTTGAATGTGAAGCCAAGCCTGGGCATTTCTGTCTCCCAGCAAATGAACCATCCTCTGCTCCCAAATTTTGTGGCCTCTGATTAGGTACAGTTTGAAACAGTGGCCTGAGGTGGTGAAGCCACTAATAATTTACTCCTCGCTCCTGAGATGGAAACCAGTGTATCACAATGAATGTAACGGGCCTTCTGCTCAGATGAGAGACCACAGTCTCTTTGGAGAGACGATGGGGAATCAGGCTTCTCCTAGGTTTCAAGCTTCTTTCCTGATATTGTTCTTACCGTCTGGCCTTGCTCTATCTAATGTTAGCATAGTGTTGAGAATTTGGGTTTTTAAACCCACAAAGCTCCAGATTATTTGACTCTTCAACCATCTTGGTTGCACCTCACAGGAAAAAAAAAAAAAAGGCCTCTATTAACAAAGCCCTTTTTCCCTGCTTCTGGGCTTCCAATCAGTTTCATCCTATGTTTATCTCTTTCCTGTGGCTCTCACTGAAGGCCGCAAGTAGCCGACACACTCCAACCTTCTAAATTTCATCTCCAAATCCTTTAACGGTGCACCTTCAGGAGGCTCGTGGTCTTAGACCCAGGATTCAATAGGTGGCACCATAACCAGCAGTGTTGCCATCACACAGCCAGGATGGTCAACCTCCTAGCGCAGGAGAGCCTGCACTAGCTGTCGTCCAACCTTAAATCAGCCAGTTGCACATTTTAGGGTTAGTCACATTCAACATTCACTTCTAGTACTGATTTCTGTATCACATAAGAGTGTTTGTATTGCCAGTGATAGAAAACCTGATCACACTAGCTTAAACAAAATAGAGAATTTATTTGCTAGTGTAAGTTAAAAGTCCAAAATAGCGCTAGCTTCAGGTATAGATGGATTCAGCCAACAACGTCAACAGCTGGGTTTTCTCCATCCCCAGCTCCCCACTTTGTTGGTCTCATTTTCAAACCCCATGCAGGTGAGAGGATGAGTGAGCCAATTCCAGCCCCTCCATCTTCACAGATCCAACTCCAGTCTCACCCCTCAGGAAGAGTCCTCTCCTCTGGCCACAAATTCCCTTGGTTCTGATGAGGTCACAGGCCATCGCCAGAAAAGTCTCTGGGGCCACATGAATGCAAGGATCCTATGAGCCAGCTCTTCGTGTATCTGGAATGGGAGTAAATTCCTCTGGACCCACAGGGTCTGGGAAGGAGGGAGGGAGGGAGGGAGGGAGGGAGGGATGCGTCTCCAAACGAAAACGGAAGGACATCATTGTAAGTGGGGTCAGTGGAGGCTGAGCTGCCAAAACATAAGGAAATGTATTGCAAATATTTCCCCAAGTAAAATTATACCAATTTATATTAGCAGGACATAGAATAGTACAAAATTTGTTTTTAATTTCTCTGTTTCTGAGATTATTTTTAAATGATCATCCCCCTATGTAGCTGTACTGATAAGTTTATGGGGAAGAAGTTAATTCCTTTGTTTCTGCTCTTTTAAATCACATAATTCCCATATTTTAACAAGTTGCACGTAGAATTTCTCTTACAATAAATGCATACATTTAATTTGGTACGGTTTCCTTTTCCCCCGAAAAAGCTATAAGGGGGGTATTTTGCTATTGAAGAAGGTGGTGTTTTAGAATGGAAGGAATACAGTATTCTAAAATATGTTTCTACTACCAGGGAAATACTGAACCATAATAGGTAGTCATGGAAACACAACTTGAAAAACCAGAATTATAAAAAACAATTGTTCTTATATTTTATACATGTCACTGTTGCCCTTATTGTCTCTGTTGATTTGGGGTCACCATAGGAGGGTCGTTGGCTGTGATTCTTTACGGCTTTACCCAGACTGGTGAGAACCACCGTGTTGTACTATAATCTCTGTCCGTCCTTCATTTTCTGTTTCTGTAGATTAACATGGAGGATTCTTCATCTGATTGGTCCGGAGACTGTTGATTAGTGTTTTACTCTGTCATTAGGCTGGGACTGGTCTATGTATTGAATAGGGTGATATACGCATTTAAAATTCTCTTTGAAGTCCAGGATTGTAATTATCTTTATTCGCCTCGGGGTCTCAATCCACTTTTCTTCGGCCTTTGATTATAATAACATCCCCAACAGCAACACAAACCCTACCCTCAACTGCTTCCCTCCACATCACAGCCTTCTCTCTACCCCTCTTCCTTCCACCTCTTCTTATGCTGATAGAGAGGAATTAAGTGAAATCCTCCTCTGAACTTAAAATGAGGCTTAAGGCCATAATGACACTGGACCATGGAGAGAGAGACCGGGCTTCTGGCACCAGCTCTGCTGCTGCCTGCTGTGTGACAGAGGCAGGTCACTTAACCTCTCTGGACCCCCGTTTCCTCTTCTGTAAATGATGGTGTGGACTCTGATCTCTGCAGTCTCATTCGTCCCTAAAATTCCTTATTCGGAGAAACTGACGCAGATCTGGGAACACCTGGGCACAGAGGAAGGGCAGAAAGCGCTTTCACATCCAACACCTACACCCACTGTGGAGGGTGGCCTCCGAGGCCGCTTTGTCAGTGATGCAGTTGGAACCGCCCCCCACCCACCATGTGATCTCACCTTTGTCTCCATCTTTTCCTGCCTTATTTCCTTTATCTTTTAATTTCTTCCCCTTCCTTTCCGATTGGATTATTTGTTTTTAACTTTCCTGACCCGTTTTTCTCTTCCCCACTGCCCAGTGACATGAGCCACTTGCACTGCATGAGACTCTGCACACATTGCCAAGCCCCCCGGTTGGCTAAAGGGTTTACTGCTCATCTCCAGTGTCCTTTCCCTGGCAGATTTCCCTTTAACCTAAGCCTTCCCAAGAAGAAAGTGCAAGTCTAGCCTTGGCATTCCTTAGTCACTGCTTTAGGGGGAACAGCCTTAGGCTCTTAAACGAATGTTATGTTCTGGTAGAATTTTTAAGAGAGATTGATTTTCTTTTTCATTCAACAAATAATATTTATTGAGCACCTACCAGGAGTCAGATGCTGTTCTAGATGCTGAGGCGACGGCAGGACACAAGGTCCTATGGAAGTTGAATTCTAGTGGGGAGGGATGTACAAGTAAATGAACAATTAAATGAAAAAATGTCAGGTGGTGACATGTGCAATGTATAAAAGAAGATGGGAGTAGAGATGCGACATGAGAGGGGGCATTTTTGCTGACAACTGGAGAATGAAAAGGAACCGGGGAGGTGAGTGTACCAGGTGAGAGGGCTTACAAGTGTCAGGGCCAGGATGCAAATGAGCTTGTGCATTTAAGGAACAGAAAGACCTGGAAGGAAATTAGCAAGAGGGAGTTTACTTGAGATGAGGTCAGAGAGCTGGGTGTGCGGGGGGACGCAGACCTTGTGGGTCCTTGTGAGCCTAGGCAGAGCTTGGATTTTTAAAGTGAAATGAGAAACCATTGGAGGGTTTTAAACAGGGAGGAGCATTATCTGATTTATGTCCTGTGGTGCATAGTGGACACCTCATAAATGGATCCAAAGTTGACTGTGCTTACAAGTTCTCATTAAAGATGAAATAGACCCAAACCCTAGACCAACTCCTCCCTTGTGTGTCTCACAGGCTCCAGACTTCTAAGTGACATACCCCCTTCTAGTTGAGTTTTTCCTAATGGGTGAGAATAGTCATGAACTGTAGTGTCCTAGGGTGTGTGTGTGTGTGTGTGTGTGTGTTTGGGGCACATTACTTATTAGAGAACTTCAAAGTGATTCTGTAAATACATAGAGAAATCACTCTATTGCCCATGTTCTCTTTTTAGACCCAACTATAGTTAGACTTCCCCAAAGAGTCACTCGGGCATTTATTTACCTGGTAGGTGATCAAGTTCTGTGTTTTCCCGAGGTTAGTGGAGAGCGAAGGAGATAATAGCTGCAGGCCTCCACCTCTGTCCAGCCTCAGGCCTGCATGTATTTATTCGTGTATTGAATGTCCCTTGGACTCCAGGCCCTACGTTAGTTGAGAAGAATAAAGTCTGTACCATCAAGTGGCACCAGGCAAAGTAGAAGACTCTAGGTCACTAATCCTTGGAAGCTCCACTTCTAGGAATTCTGCCATGGCTTGGCATCATGAAACTGCTTGTGAGGCTAGACTCGTATCTCAAAGAGTTGAGAGTTAAAAGAACCTTGGACGTCAGCTATCCCAGTACTTCTCCAAAATGTGCCTCTGTTTTTCATTCTTTCAGCTGATACCGTTTTCTCAGAGGTACATGGTGTGTGTCACAAATATAAGTCTGAACCTTTCAGGTGTATTGAGAAAGAAGTATGAGCGATTTCAGATTTTTATACACTTCTCAAGCTTTCGGTATAATATTTTTTGCCTATATTCCATTGCCTACCCACCTCTTAGAGTCCTTTGAGAGTGAGGAATCTGAGTTTCCTCCGTGTGTACTCATCATCTCTGTGCTTCTGTCAAGCATCCTCTGGGAGAGTTATCGTCACCCCATTAAGTGTGGCGGACGGAAACGAAACATTTTGGCTTAGAAAGCTCTGATCTTCAGCTGACTTGAGCTGTACAGGCTTACTTCGGAGATACTGAAGATTCCATTCCAGGCTACTGCCATAAAGCAAATACCGCAATAAAGCAAGTCACACCGATATTTTCGGTTTCCCAGTGCATGTACGAGTTACGCTTATACTCTACTGTAGGCTATTAAGTGTGCAGTAGTATCATGTCTAAAAAAAATGTACATACCTTAATTAAAAACTACTTTATTGCTATTGTAAATCAACTAGACCTCAATTTTAAAAAACTTCATTCAAGTGGTAATCACCATCTGAGCCTTCAGCGAGTCGTGGTAGTAACATCAAAGATCAGTAATCACAGATCACCATAACCAATATAATGATAATGAAGAAGTTGGAAATGTTGCTTGAATTATCAAAATGAGACACAAGGTGAGCAAGTACTTTGGGAAAAATGGCGCCAATAGACTTGCGTGACTCAGGGTTGGCACAGACCTTCAATTTGTTAAAAAATAATAAAATGTACAATCTGAAAAAAAAGAAAGGCTTGACACTAAATGTAAAGAGACACATTGAACCAAATAACCACACTAACCCACATTCTACCTTATAATGAGGTTTGGAGGAAGAAAGCCAAAACCAATAAAGTGCCAGTGATTTTTATAACCTTGCTCAATACAAACAGTAGAAGTGAAAACAAACAAATATCAAGAGCCATAATGGATAGAATATTAAAATGGGCATTTGTGTGTGTGAATATTTATGACTTTTGTTAGAAAGTCCTTAGACATACTTAATCCCTGAAGACCATAATCTCAAGAGAATAAATTACTTCCCTAGAGCCAAACCAGTGATGGGCCAAGGTTTAAAAATTCCACGTTCCAAACAGTTTAAAGAGAGAGACAGGATTTAATGAGAGTTTGTGGGACTACAAAGAGATGCACTGAAGTTATTAACCAAATTATTTGAAATGCTTTGAAAGTAAGAGTTTTCTCAGTGTAATATGAATTTTAAATAAATACAATTTTGGTACTTTAAAAAAAATAAAAAAATAAAATGTAATATCTGCAAAGCACAATAAAGCGAAGCACAATAAAATGAGTTTGCCTGTATATCATTTATCCCGACCTGGGCACCAAAATCACGTTTCAAAACTCATTTGCCTTCCTACACCTGACTAGCTCTCTTCACCTGCGTTTATAACTTACTCCCTACCCCGCTCTGTAGATGAGGAAGGATCACTTATGTTATTTATTAGTGCTGCTTAGAGCTTCTAGTTCTTGAGTGACTCTTTCCCTTAATCCTAAATGTTATCATCAATATCGAGAGTGATGCTTTAAAATGGAATTTCTTGAAGGAATCTCACGTTCCGTGAGCAGGTGTTTTTGTGGAGGTGTCTAGAATAAAGTTGGGCTGTTGACCAGATGGAGGTGCTCATCTCCTCTTGTCCCTCTTGTCTCCTCTTGTACCAAAAGGTATGTTACACCTGGTGGGAAGGAGAAACAACGAATTTTCCAAATTTAGGGGTTTCTTCTTGCTTGCTTCTGAAGTAAAGCCTATCTAGCCTTTTTCTGCATAAAAGGAGGAACAAGCAACAAATTAATCAGCAGGAAGTGAATAACCACAGAAGGATGTTTGCCTCTGACTCAGTGTGTCACATTTAACGAGAGGCCAGAGCTTGTCCAAAATGGCTGTCCAAAAACGACCCCACGTTTGCGTTAGAAGATGATGCCTTTCTCAGGGACGGTTTTCTCTCTCATATCTTACTTGCTCCCTGTCTGCCTGTGTCCCTGATCATGCCTTCCTGCAGTATCCTTTAACGGTAAGAAAGATTATATTCAAACTAAATGTATTTCCTTTATTCAGTTAGAGGGAAGGACTCGATGGCTTTTGGTGGACCATAGTATGTTGAGATAAAGTTGTTTAATTTTTCAGTAGAGTACCATGTGGTCGAGTCCTGTTGCACACAGGACTAGTTTCACTGGTATAGTGATTGTGGGCAATTTAGGACTTGCGTTTTGAACCAAAATGTAAGCGAGATTTTCAGGAGAATTTTTCCTGACCACTGGGCAAGTTTGGATCCACAGGAATTTTTTCTGCCATTTAAAATGGGGGTTTATGTCAGTAACTGTATCCTTTCGGTGGATGGTGCAATTGTCCACATGACTGCCTTTGAATTGTCACTTTGGCCGACAACAGTAAGTGCTTTTCAAGCAAAAGGAGCCACTGGAAGCTTCAAAGGAAAGTACCGTGGAGCTAAGCTCTTGCCAGTCTGTTGCTACAAACCTGTTACTTAAGTTCAGATCCCAAACCATTTCTAAGCAGAGTCTTTTAGGACAGTTTGTCTTTTAGAATCATTCTGTTCAACATCCTAACAGTGCGATGCACTATTGCTAATCAAATTCTGCAGCATTCATTGTAACTAGTTACATTTAATATGATTGATATTTTGACATAAAATAATTGTAATTTTCGTATTTCAAACGGTGTACCCAGAGATCTACAGAGCAGGATTAAGGAAACTTTTTTGTATCAAAAAAAAATGCTTTTTTTTTTTCTTTGGGGCATATATGAAAAAGCAACTTGACTTATATTCCTTTTACCCCATGGAGAAATATAAAATAAAGCTTTAAAAAGTTAAGAGGGCACAACTTTGGTCAATAAGTATAAGTTCTTTTAAATAATTCAGTGGCATAACTAGTGTATACAGTAGAAAACAGACAAGTGTTAAAATGAAGAAAAGACTATAGGAGGGTTCTAATTAAGAAAAGTAGGACAGCTTGGTAGAGAGAAAGATAGTAGGAGAGCAGGATAAAGAATAAGACAGGATAGTGAGAGAGGAAGATGAGAAGCCTGAAAAAGATTTTGAGGTCCATTAGTGTGGAAACCATACCCTTACTAGTCACTTGGGCTGTGGGTCTAGCATTATGTGTTAACTTCATAAAGTTACGTTGCTTCTGAACTGGAACATCATTTAGTCGAAATTCTCCTTTTATAGTCTAAAGAGGTTAAATGATTTATCTAAAATCATAGGTTGTTTTCTGATGCTCTTTGAAAAGTTCACCTGTTGGTTAATTGCTCACAGCTCTTCAATTACTCTAATATCTAAACTTTTAAGGATTACACATACTCTGAATGAACTGCAGTATTCAGAGACCTTCCCATGGTGAAGAATTTTCCCTGGGATCCAGCAGCAATTTCACTCTGACCGTTGATGAAATCAAATTCTAGATCTTCCCTATAGGCTGGAAGTTCCCCAACCTGTGCTAAAAATGTAAGAGGAAGTTAGCTACCTAATTCCTGGACCTTTCAAGTTTTACGCACTTTTGAAGTCTGCTTAACATTTCATGAACACGTCATTTTCGTTGGGAGTTTCTGGCTATTTAAATTGTGATTCGTTCCTGCTTTAAGGTTTGACTTGTTTTTCCAAATTGTCATACATTTACTTATTGTTGAAAAGAGCATTTCCCCTGGACTATCAAATACCTCTCTGTCTGTATTTTGCAACCCTGAGTCCTGAAAATTAAAACTGAAAAAAAGAATACTAGAATAAGTAATGCCTTAGTTAGTGTGTTTTTCTGAGAAATTTAAAGTGCACTTTACATGCACCTCCCTCTGCCATTCATTTGTAATGCAGAAGTTTGCACGGGTGTGCACATGTAGGCTACATCATCAGCTCGTGGTTTCTCTTTCTCATGGTTAAAAAAAGGAAAAGACAGTGTTTATTGAGCGCTCACTGTATGTTAGGCTCTTGGCTTTTGCTTATCTTATTTTTTTTAAATGGTAATACTTATTTAGCACTTGCCTCATTTAACTTTTTTTTTTTTTTTTTCGGTACGCGGGCCTCTCACCGTTGTGGCCTCTCCCGTTGCGGAGCACAGGCTCCGGACGCGCAGGCTCAGCGGCCATGGCTCACGGGCCCAGCCGCTCCGCGGCATGTGGGATCTTCCCAGACCGGGACACGAACCCGCGTCCCCCGCATCGGCAGGCAGACTCTCAACCACTGCGCCACCAGGGAAGCCCCTCATTTAACTCTTGAATAGTCCTGTTGAGTCGGTACCCTTCTCGCCATTTTATTATGGGAACTGGACTTAGGCTAAGCAGCTTGCCCAAGGCCAGTAACAACTAACTGTAATTTCAAGAGCTTTTTTCGTAAGTACAGTTAGGAGGCCCCAAGATGTCCTCTCCTAATCACGAGAATCTGGGATTGTACAAATGCTTTGTTTTAAATGTCACAGCCACAGTAAATATCTTTAAGTGCATAATCTCAGGTAAGACCATTTCCTTTCTAAGTCTTCTGACCTTTTCAGAAGTAAATGTGGTGACTCTTCTGCTTATATTATAAGGCTACACGTTCAATGGTTAAATGAATAAAATATGTTGAGTTTGTTAACCTATATGCTGTGAGTATGTGTGCATGAGTGTGTGTGTGTGTGTGTGCATGAGTGTGTGTGTGTGTGCATGAGTGTGTGTGTGTGTGCATGAGTGTGTGTGTGTGTGTGTAGTGGAGAACAGGGAGGGGCAGATCTTAATCCTCTGGTAAAACTAAATGTGGTGCTGAGGATTTAGGGAAACGTAGTTTTGAGATTTGAGGCCCTTAAAGAGAGTACTAAAAAAAAAACCACCACCAGTACTTGTTAGAGATGGGAAGTTGTGGGAGGCAAATTGGTACTTTTTAGTTAAGTGGATAAAGTAGAAAAGATTTCTCTTCCCTTTCCCATAGTTAAACAAGGACAAGTAGGTGGGTCATTCAACTTACCTTCATTTTCTCATTTTTGAGAGGGTTTAGCTGTCTATGAATTTGCACTAATTTCTCAATTAAACATGTAGGACAGTGTATTAAAAAATAATTTTACTTCATAGCAACCTTTATTTCCCCAGCAGTTACTCTTACAATAAAATTGTGGGTTTGTGTCCAAGCTCCCCTCTAATCGTAATGACATCGTAGATGCTTCAAAATGTCTTCTCTGAAAAATCCCCCCTACTCCCCAAATCATCCAACTCTTTATCTAAAAGAAGTGTTTCTGAAATAGCCAGGGACCCTCCAAGTACAGCAGAGATACAAACCCTTACCATTGAGAAGACAGCCCGTAAGCAGAATTCACTTAAGCTATTGCCTTAAATGATGATCAACGGAGAAAAGAGCAAGTACATTTTGAGAAATGAGGGGTCCTGTGTACAGCCCAGATTGAGAAAAACAAATGATCATGAACTAGGTGAGGCAGTTGCTTTGCTTATAAAGGAAAGCTTGTTTCTCTTCTCTACCTTTGGCTTCTTCTTGGGTTGAGCAGCCTTTTCTGCTTCTCCTCTTGCATTGATTGCCTCATTGCCTTCAGCCCTCTGGAGCTTGGACTGAGGAGAGGAAGAGTCACAATAATAGAAACAAACTTTATGCAAATGTATTAAAAGTTGCTAAAATGGCCAAAAACGACATGCCGGGCTTGGGGGTGGGGCACTGAGCTGTTGCACTGGGCCTGGTATCAGAAAATAGAAACTACGGGCAACTGCAGCTGTGAAAAGACTGCTAAAGAAACAGGATGGCTGTGGTTTGCTGTGAGCATCAATTTTCCTGTTGAGCATTTTTACAGGAAGTTGAAGAACAAAGCCAACTTCATCTTAATTAGTTCTGATGGTTTGCAGATCTTAAACACATCCAACTAAGTTTGTCTCTTGGAGGAGTTTCTAAAGAATAGAACCCAAAATAATCATGAGTAGGAATCCCCAAACTACCAGTGTTAGCAGCAGTTTGAGTTTTTGCTAAATGATTTTATATTAACGGTATAACTTGGAGTAGATTCATTACCTTTATAATGAATGCCTTTGCAATCTTTTTTTTATGGCTGCAATAACTCGATATGAATTTAAGGGCCTTTCCTTATTAAAACACTGTCAAGTTGTATGTATTATAAATTTCCTTCTGTTAATATTTATTGGTCAGTTGTGCACGTGTGTATTTATATAGATACAAAGAGGTATGTGTGTGTTTGTGTATAAAAGCTGGAAAAATATACATCAAAAAGTTAACAAGAATTATCTCTGGGTATTATCAACCCCAACCCTTTTTCACCTAATATTTAATTATTATCAACTGCTTCCTTCAACGGTTAAATACAACTGTCGTGTTTTATTTTCATCTTTGTATTTTTATATTGTTTATAATTTTCTAAATGAATATATGCTACTTTTGGAAGCAGAAAAAAAATTCTCAAAAATCTAACCTGAAGACGCCAAGAGCACAGAAGAAATATATACATGAAAAGGAGTTAAGAGCATTATATATAAAGTAAAATATCAAGGAATATAAATAAAAATAAGATAGAGAATAGAAAGTAATGAGGACAAGAGAACATTGAACGTTAGGATCTTTTCAGTTGTATTATTTCTATTATGTCCTTTCCCTGTAGCCCCCCTCAACACACACACACACAGTGATGAATTCAACCTTTTCTGAACAAAAAGTTTACTTTTCTCCCATTCATTTTAGGTAGAATAGTATTTAAGGGTGACTTTTGGCAAGATTTGCATAGCAAAATGCTTTATATTTTTGAATGGTCCAAAATTGTGCTAAAACATAACTGGATAAACCTGCTTCTTATCTTCTCTGCTAGAACTTGGCCGATTCACACCCACGTCTTCAGGATTAGAGGCCGGCCTTCTGAGGATTATTTCATTGGACCATGCTGGAAATCTCTCCCCTCTTCCTGTCATTCTATAGTGTGGGCCTCACATGACATAATCTAGAATGAATTTGACATTGGTTGGAAGAAACTAAGAAACAGTTTATTTAAATAACTTGCCAGTTCTCTTGATCATTTTACATTCAGAGATAATTCTGCTTTCTTAGATGAGCATATTGAAGAAGAAGGCATAAGTTTCCTGGGGCAACTCTGGACTGAACTCTGGGCTCTGACTGAGTGTCTAGTTGTCCATGCTGTTGGGGGAATACGTCACAGTAGGGTGGGGAGCAATCCACTCTTTCTCACAAGGTGTTCCCCATAACCAGTATTACACATTTAGCAGATGGCTCGGGGCCACCAGCTACCCTGGTTGATATAGGGTCAGTGTGTGATGCTGTCCACTGTCCAGCATCATTAAACCATGATGCTGACCTACTAGAAGTGTAGTAAAACCAACAAAATCATCCATGTCTCTCACAGCACTAGGAAATTCCAGAATTTCTAAATATTGATGTATATTGTGTGCATATATGTACGTGTGTGTAGGTGACAAAGAAGAGCCAATTAGTGGATTTTTTAAATTTATTAATTTATTTATTTATGGCTGTGTTGGGTCTTTGTTTCTGTGTGAGGGCTTTCTCTAGTTGTGGCAAGCGGGGGCCACTCTTCATCGCGGTGCGCGGGCCTCTCACTTATCGCGGCCTCTCTTGTTGCGGAGCACAGGTTCCAGACGCGCAGGCTCAGTAGTTGTGACTCACGGGCCCAGTTGCTCCGCGGCATGTGGGATCTTCGCAGACCAGGGCTCGAACCCGTGTCCCCTGCATTGGCAGGCAGATTCTCAACCACTGCACCCCCAGGGAAGCCCCAATTAGTGGATTTTTGAAGTCATTTATGTAAAATATTCTACTCTGTTCTCTCAACCCAAAGAATCAATTCCATTATGAAAGGTTTATTGGTAGATCCCTCCCCTCATCTCAGTAGTTTCCACCAAAAATTTGTTGATTTTTTTAGGGATTCAGTTATTAAATAAAACTTTGGTAATCACTCACGTTCCCTAGGGTTCAGGTTTTTTTAAATATATGTTTTATCTATTTATTTATCTATCTACCTATTTATTTATTTATTTATTTAGGCTGTGTCGGGTCTTAGTTGAGGCATGTGGGCTGTTCATTGTGGCACGTCGATTTTCTCTTCTCTAGTTGTGGCGTGTGGACTCCAGGGCATGTGGGTTCTGTAGTTTGTGGCATGTGGGTTCCAGTTGAGGCAGGGGAGCTCAGTAGTTGTGGCATGCGGGCTTAGTTGGCCCGCAGCATGTGGGATCTTAGTTCCCCTACCAGTGATCGAACCCACGTCCCCTGCATTGGAAGGCAGGTTCTTTACCACTGGACTGCCAGGGAAGTACCCCCTCAGGTTGACTTTTAATTTCTTTAATGTATGACAGAGAATCCAGAGATAGTTTGGGTGAGAAATCAATTGATGGATTTTATTCAAAAGCTATTATCTTATAATTTTCACTGTGGAGAGCAGACATGATAGATAACATGTATTGTTAAAACTGTGTTTATCATTTGCTAGGGCTGCCATATCAAAGTACCACAGACTGGGTGGCTCGAACAGCAGAATTTTGTTATCTCACATTTCTGGGGGTCGGAAGTCAAAGATCAAGGTGTCGGTGAGAGCGCCCATCCGCAGATCCTCTCCCCGTTGTTTATCGGAGGGGGTGGGGCGGGGGCAGGCCCAGCCTCTGTGCTCCAGAGGTTTATTTATAAGTCAGTTAATGCACAGAGAGAGCCATAATAGCAACGACAGAAAACTGTAAAATACTTAGATTAAAGAGGCCTTACAGGGTGGCAGTCCCCTGAGAGTGTCCCTGTTCCATCATCTGGCCCCTAAGGCGTACAGAAGTTCAATTTTATCTTTGCAGCCAGACTTGTTTATGAGAACCAAACCCGTAAGAGGTTCCCAGTAGCTGATCAGAATCCACTTCTTCCTCAGTATTAGGATTAACAGGATGGCAGGTTAGCTGGTGAGTGTAGAACCTGACACAATGGAGTGTTGAGGGGCCTTTCACCCACTGAGCACGTGGACAGTCTGTCCCATGGAGCCCATCTCTCGGGCCCTCTGGGTGGACCCGGCCACCCCTTACTTGGTTAGCTCCCTCCTCAGCTGTTCAGACCATTGCTTTGGCCATAGCAGCTCTGACAGTTAGTTGGGCCTGAATCCCGTTTCAGATCCCCGTCCTTCCTCCTGGTCCTAGGACACAACCCTGAGGCTTCTGGAGGTGCCCCTGCAGCTGGAGCACCCCCTTCATAGGCCTCCAAACACAGGCCCCCCAGCCCTCCTTATTACACTGCCCGCGTAGCCCCACGGGGGACCGATTGGTGTCACCCAGAAAAGACCAATGTAAGGAACAGATTTTAAAAGAACCCCTGTCTGAGACAGGCTCTTATTGAAAACCGGATTCTGACCGAGTTTACAGGTGAGCTGCAGTACTAGTTAGCCCTTTACCTGCCTAAAAATGCTTATCTAAGAAGAGCAGCGATCAAAAGGACTTGATGTGAATGAGTTTCGCGGGTCTTTTAGCGAGTTATTAATTTCTCTGAGTCCCAGCGTCCTCCTCTGTAAAATGAGCGGAATTATGCTAGTTTGCAGTGTGGTCATAAGTATTCAAGACGACAGAAATAAAGTGCCCTTTATCATCCAATTGACTGTTAATAGATGAGAGCAGCTCTTGCTGCTCTAGAGTTTTTAAAATTTCATTTTCTAGATGGCACTCAGAATAGAACTGTCAGTAGCTCTCTTGATTCCTGTCTTCCAGTAGCTTTGACAAGTTTGGCCACGTCCTCTTAGCTTTTCCGTTCCATTACTGTCACAGAAAGCAAGCCATCCAGCAAAACTTCTATAGAAAGTAACAGCTGACCCTTGAACGATGCGGGGGTTAGGGGCACCGACCCTCTGCACGCAGTCAGCCCTCTGTATCCACGGGTCCTCTGCACCCAGATTCCACATCCTCGGATTCAACTACCCATGGATGGTATAGTACTATAATGTTTACTATTGAAAACAATCCACATCTAAGTGGACCCGTTGTTCAAGGGTCATCTGTATTTGTTTCAAGGTATAAGTTTTCCACGTTAACTTTCAGTGGTTGAACTAAGTTAATACTTAAAATTGTTTTTTCTTTTGGCCATGCCACGTGACTTGTGGGGTCTTGGTTTCCCGACCAGGGATCGAACCTGGGCCCCCGGCAGTGGAAGTGCAGAGTCCTAACCACTGGAACCCCAGGGAATTCCCTAATACTTTAAATTCTAAGAGGTTGTTTTCTGCAATTAAGAGACTATTGAAAATAAAAGATAATTCTGAGGTTTGAAATTCAGGACACATGTTCCACAGAAACAATGTTATTCAGGTGGTCAGTGTTCCAGGCTGCTCACTTGGTTTAAGGCTCTACCACCAGGCTTCTCAAATGCATGTGAATCACCCAGGGATCTTGTGAAAATGCTGAAACAAATGCAGTGCAGGCAGGGGGACTGAGATTTGATGTTTCTAACAGCTCTGGGTGATGCCCCGCTGCCAATCCGGGAGCGCTGCTGATCCAGGAGTGGCAAGATCTGGGTGGGAGAAGCTGGTATACGGAGGGGTGAGTACGTGGGTGAGGGCTGCAGCCTGGGGCTTCTGCTTAGACCCAGGGATGGGACTCCGAGGACTAGGGGAAAGGGAGACAGGGTTCATTGCTGGCACAACTCTGGGGGCACGTCCTCGCCATTGTTTCTTCAGCCCCTGATGTTTGCCAGGCTGCCCCCTTCGCCGCTGCTACCCACCAGGGCTTCCCTGCGCTGTCTCACCGCCACGGAGTCTGGCCTTTCCTTTGTCCCCAGAGCAATCAGACTCTGCAGAAAGCCTTTCTAAGGAAGCCTATTAGTAGTAAACAGCCCAGAGTCAGAGGTTTGATTCCTCCTCTCTTTTTTCACCTCTTTTTTCCCACTTGGATCCTGTAAGGAAATGCCAAGTAGCATAGAGGTAGGAATCCAGCCTCCTTGCCCATCTTATCTTCCCGTATTCCCATCTCCTTTCCCCGGAGGACTGTAAGAGCTTTGAGGGCAAGTATAGAAATATAGATTCATCTTTGCATTCCTGGGTGCTACCCAGACCTAGACAAATGTCAGGAATCTCAGAGAAGAAAAGCAGCGGAGTGGAGAAGAAACGTCAGGAATGTTGGAGAAGAAAAGCGCGGGCACGGAGTGGGCGGGGAGAACGGGAGGGCTGCGCCATGGAGATGAGGGAAGAGGAGCCACTTGAACATCGGACTTGGCCAGGATACGTTTCTAGCCGTTTCCTAATAACCTCCCAGCTTACTCGGGCGGCAGGCCAGGGTCCTTCCCCCAACCTGCTTTGGTGGTGGTGGGATTGAGCAGCAGGAGGCACTGAGTTTTGCTTCCAGTATCTCCAGGCACTTTGGCTGAGAAGCCTTCCCCGCTGACCTCCTTCCAGAATAGTAACATCCTAGCCATGCCGTAAAGCAATTCCACCTCTTATAAAAGGTGGGCTTCGTGAATAGCTGCCACTTTGACGGGAAAGCGGGAAGGAAGATTAGGATGGAGTATTACTAAGAAGTCTAATACGTGATGGTGCTTTGTTTCTTTTTGTTTTTACAGATTTGTCAGCCAGACTGCTGAAAGCGTAACTATCCAGGATGCCCGTACCGCCCCCTCCAGCACCCCCGCCACCGCCCACGTTTTCTCTGGTGAGTGATTCTCCCCATCCATGGCCCACGCACGAAGCAAGCTAAACAAACTTGAACCTGGCACACGTGTATTTGTTTTCAGTGTATTCACATTCTGGCTTAAATATGAATGATATGGTAAGCTTTCCAGGTGCTGGAGTAAATAAGCCAGAGCCTGAGATGCAGCAGATAACAATACGAAAATGTTTTGTAGTCTAAGGTCTCATGTGATGCATAGGACACGCATGGAATGTGGATTAGTTAGGTTTCCTCTGCCTCGTCCATCAAGGAGACACGTCCTGTTCATTTGAACATGCTGGCCCAAGATGGTTGGCAGGAGCGGTTCTGCCCAGCCTGCACTGTTTTCAGCTTCTAGCCTTTAACATCTGGGCAGGATAGTCCAGAGACCCAGTCTGCCTGTCTGAAAATGCATCCATTAAAGTGTCCTCCAGACTCACTTTCTTTTTCTCTGCCTTTCGCCATCTTTCTTCCCACTCTGTTTTTGACAAATAACCCCCATCTTC
>NW_020175831.1:2407540-2408338 GCF_003031525.2 Neophocaena asiaeorientalis asiaeorientalis | reverse complement strand
TCGCCCTTTAAATCCATCCTCGCAGTTCCATGTGTACTTTCCTAAGGAATTTCTTCTCTGGGCTCATCCTGGCCCCCTGATGGACCCATCCTCAGAAGTTAGTGCACCCTCTTCCAGGAAGCCGGCAGCCCTCCCTGCAGTGATACGGAAGGTCTCCCAGATGCACCCCCCACCCCGCAAGTATGTGAGGCCTTCGCTGCTAAGGAGCCTCCCTGTGATGGGCCTTCACTTTTCACTTGAGGAAACTGGAGCTCAGAGAGGAAAAGTCTCTTGCCTAGGCTTCCATGGTACACATTTTTTATAACCCAGCTAAGGCTGGAACCTAGTTGGAAGAAGAGACCATTGATTAGCTCATTGCTATTCCAAGTGTGATCCTCCAACTCCTGGATAGAGTCCCCAAAAAATAAGTACAGAAATTTAGAGTAAGCGCTTAGAAACACTTAAAGCAATCTGATAGTGGTGTTATGTCTATTGTTTCTAAGATTGTATTTTGTGTGTCTTTTTTAAACTGATTCATTTTTCTAATAAGTCATTGTTATTTTACAAAATATCGGTCCATGACGGATTGGAAATTTTTTTCTTAAAAATTCGTCCTTCCCGGGCTTCCCTGGTGGTGCAGTGGTTGGGAGTCCGCCTGCCGATTCAGGGGACACGGGTTCGTGCCCCTGTCCGGGGGGATCCCACATGCCGCAGAGCGGCTGGGCTCGTGAGCCATGGCCGCTGAGACTGCGCGTCCGGAGCCTGTGCTCCGCAACGGGAGAGGCCACAGCAGTGAGAGGCCCGCGTACCGCAAAAAAA
>NW_020175831.1:2395074-2407173 GCF_003031525.2 Neophocaena asiaeorientalis asiaeorientalis | reverse complement strand
GTGAGAGGCCCGCGTCCCAAAAAAAAAAAAAAAAAAAATTTGTCCTTCCCTTAGATAAGTTTGAAAAGCTGTGATCTGGCTAACATAGAAGGACTAGTTTATATTTACCCAAAAGTATAGGTTTTGCACCACCGCTGAGTCGTATGTGCCTTGATTTTTTTTTTTAATTTTAATGCTTGTGTTTAATATGTATTCTAGCAGTGGTTTTGTTTTTGTTTTTGTTTTTTGTACACGGGCCTCTCACTGTTGTGGCCTCTCCTGTTGGCGGAGCACAGGCTCCGGACGCGCAGGCTCAGCGCCCATGGTTCACGGGCCGAGCCGCTCTGCGGCATGTGGGATCCTCCCGGACCGGGGCACGAACCCATGTCCGCTGCATCGGCAGGCGGACTCTCAACCACTGCGCCACCAGGGAAGCCCCAATATGTATTCTAAAAGTTATAACTGGCACACCCAGGGTTTAATAGTGAGTTAATTTAAAAGAAATGTTCACTGAGAAATAGTATAGTAAATAATATAGTGAATTAACTTAATGAAAAATATTAAATAATAACACAGGTAGCATGAGAAGATGACAAAAGTCACAAAAGTTGTACCAGAATGGTTGAAGTTTGGGACACCCTGGTTTATCCTATCCACTCATTTCTATCCATTATTACCTGACTAAAAGCAAGATCCTAGAGAGACAGGATCTAGAGATGAGAAAAGGGAAATGTTGGTGGCCATCGTAGGACACCATCCAGTGGAACAGCACAGTCAAGAGATAAGTCAGCACCCAAGGAGGTCAGGTGTCAAAATAAATTTTGAGGCAGAACAGGAGGCCAGGGAGGGTTGCTGATCCAAAACCATGAAGAGAACCAACGTGGACATGGCACTTAACCTCTAGACGCCTCAGGTTTTTTCATCCTTAAAACGAAGACAACAGGTAATTCAAAAAGCTCTTTCTAAGATGTCCAAGGCATGTTGTTAAGTTATAAAAACAAGTTTCAGAGCAATAGACGATGATCCCATTAGCAAAAGCGAACTGTATATGCAAAGAGCCTTTCTGGAACTGACTGCCAAGAAGCTCTTAACAGGCTTGCTTCAGAGGAGGGTTGGAGGCCAGTGGGGAAAGGGCATTTTATTTATTAATTTTTTTTCAACTGAGATATAATTGACATATAACATTGTATAAATTTAAGGTGGACAGCACATTGATTTGATACATTTATGTATTATAATTACCACCATAGTTTTAGCTAATGCCTCTATCACATCACATAATTATCATTTCTTTTTTGTGGTGAGAACATCTAAGTTCTGGTCTCTTAACAGCTTTGAAGTATATAATACAGCATTGTTAACTATAATCACTATGCTGTACATTAGATTTCCAGAACTTATTCATGTTTTAGTTGCAAGTTTGTACTCTTTAACACCTCCCCATTTCCGGGGAAGGGCATTCTAGACCCCGCGTTTATCCTTCTGTCAGGTTATAGGGAAGGCTCCGGAGTCAGGCTGCCAGGCTTTGAATCCGAGCTCCTCCTCTTACCAGCTGGGTAACTGGGTTGATAATTTAACTTCCCTGTGCCTCAGTTTCCTTGACTCTAAAATGAAAGTCATGACTCACAGGGTTGATGAATTAGTATACTTAAAATGCTAAAAACGGTGCCTGACCCATAGTAAAAGCTATATAAATGTTAGCTGTTATTATCGTGAGCAAGTACTACTTTGTAATTTAATTAAGACCCTTTCAGTTTCATACACAGAGATTCTGTTTAGCCTGCTTCAGGGTTTTTCTTAGCTCTCCCTCTGCCTCTAATAAATAGCTGGGTCAGGTATCAAGCTAAACTTGCCCAGGTTTACTCCTTGTAGCCCTTGCTGGCATCTGTGAAATCAGAGCCTTTCAGAAGGGCTGGGGCGAGCCTCAAAGGACTCTCACGGCTGCCAGAAGTACCACTGGGTTTGGGGAAGACGACTCTCCCCAGGACCAGGCCAGACCAAGCCAGTTTCCAAGTGTGACAGACACAGGTACATGCCTACTTCCGAGTCCATTTGCTGGCGTCTTAGTGTTCCCACTCCCTAAAAGAACCCTGAAAAAACAAAATCCCAATTTCACAGTAAGAATCTTTCCCAGGAATTCTGAAATTATAGAAAATACCCAAAGGTTTTATTTATTTTTTTATTTTTTGGCTGCTCATCGCAGCTTGTGGGATCTTAGTTCCCCGACCAGGGATCAACCCCACACCCCTGCAGTGGAAGCACGGAGTCTTGACCACTGGACCGCCAGGGAAGTCCCCCCAAAGGTTTTAAAGCAGCACCATTGTCAGCTGTGCAGTCTCTGTGGGCTAAGCTTTCAAAGGGATTAGGGAACTATGTTCAATATCCTGTAATAAACCATAATGGAAAAGAAATTAAAAAAAAAAAATTTTAAAGGGATTAAACATCAGGAACACCTTAGCCCAGAGGAACATGAAGGGAGTTGGGGGGTAATGGAAATGTTGTATATCTTGATTGTGGCGGTGGCTACACGATTGTATATATTTGTCAGAATTCACAGGACTGTACACTAAAAGGGTGATTTGACTATTTGTAAATTATACCTCCAATCTGCCTTAAATTAAAAAGAAAAAAATCTCTTGTCAGTGTAACCAGAGGGAATTATTTTCTAAAATTTTGCTGGATTAAAAAAAAATACAGCTGACCCTTTTTGATAAAGACAATTTTCCTCTTGCACCAGGTTAGTTCCAAAAGACAAGAAAGAGATGTTCTTCAGACAACATTCTAGAGGATGAAGCCTCACAGTATCCTGCAAATTCCTCTCAGACTTAAAATTCCCTTCTCGTTTCTAGCCATCCACCCCTTGCTCTGTTGGTTACGGCCAGATTGTGGTCTGAATTTTCAGAGACTTTTATCAGGGAGTGACTCTTCCTGCATTAAAAATGAATGTAATGTATTGCTGCCTCTGCTCCCAAATGTCTGGGTCTTAAAAAGAGTGACATCGGGTCTAAAACTTGTAGAGAATTTACAGCCTATTGCCAAGAATCTTAATAACAAGCTCCCAATGCGCTAGCTGTCCCCACCGAGTGTTGTACTACATGATTTTAATTCAAAAGATGAATATAAGTTTGCCTGTTTCCTTTCAGGCCAATACAGAAAAGCCTACCTTGAGTAAGTCAGAGCAGGCTGGGAGAAATGCTCTTCTCTCCGACATCAACAAAGGGAAGAAACTAAAGAAGACAGTCACCAATGACAGAAGTGCACCGATATTGGACAGTAAGTGAAAAAAGTTATTTTCCATGGAGATAAATGGTTTATGACCTAACAATCAACTCTACTCTTCCCACCAAAAAAAAATTTTTTTTTTTTTTTTTGGTTAACAACAGCTGCAAAGCTAGCAGAATAAGGGACTGTATCACTCATTGTAGGCCATGGCTCTGGCTTGGGTTCCCTCTAATGCTGCAGGAAGCCAGTATAATAATTCTTTGTCCAAGACACACACAGCAGCAATTCTCTGAATTATTCACAACTCTTTACAGCACTTTCTGGAAATTAACCCTTTGCTCATCTTACCACAGAGCAAAAGGCAGCATGAAATATGGAAAGAGCCCTAGTCTTGGAATCAAAGGATGTAGGTTCGAGCCCTGACCATCTCCAACCCTTTGTCTTCATTTGTAAAATGGAGATAATACCTGTTCTACTACCCTCACAAGTTTGTTGTGAGCATCAAATGAGACAATGCTTCTGAAAGTGTTTTGTTGCCTGGAATGTATAATTCAAGTGTAGTTATGATTATTAGGGGGTTAGAGAGAGAGGAAATGAGATCACAGCTTTGCTTATTGACCCATCATAAATCTGAGATACTTTCTGGAACAAGGCAGGGTATGTGTAAACAAACAAGTACCCACCATACAGGTGGGTACTTGTTAACATTTACAACAGAATGAAACATTACAGATGGCTAGAATCTACCGGAAGTTAATTATTGGGCCTCAAGACTATCATCTCACACTCCTCACACATTTCCACTGCCAGCCAGATGTGCCCAGAATTCATCCTCGACCACAGATGCCACTTGGACTCAACAGGAATTAGACTGTCCTAAACTCACCAGAGGGAGTTTGGAGACAAGTGAATAACGATGTAGGATTTTAGCCAAGTGGAGGAATTTCTAGGAAAAGTGCCTAACGAGTAGAAGAGAAAGATCAGCGTTAGGTGAGAACATTGGTGAGGGAGGAAGGTGGAAAAGAGGAAGACCAAGACAAAGGCCTTTGAGTTTTGCTCTGTTACCAGGCAAGGTGGTGCAGATGGAATGCACCACACCTCAGTGGAACTAGAGGGTCTTTGACTTTTGACGAAGTCTTACCTCTGGGTCAGAATGCCCACAAAATGGTGTGGTTATTGTATAGTCAATTGCTTAGTTTTCCTGATCTGTGTCACAAGGTTCTCCCTGGGGTTGCCCAGCCCAGTCGCTTCTTTCTGGGGAGCTCTGGTCCAATAGCCATTGAATCGTGGTGCCTGGGATGGGGCCAGAGGAACTCCACAAACTGCCAACCTCTAGACCAGAGCCCAGTGGTTCTCTCCACTACGAGAGGGAGCCTAGGCTCTGGAGAATTCCCTAGATGTTGAAGGAGAATGGACAGTCTGGGGCCTAGTCCTGAATCCACTAGTGGAAGTTCATTATATTCTTCAAGATACACTTCTCTCATTAAATGGAAAAGAGTGTTAGTTCTCCCTCCCATCTGCTCAGTGATGTTTAAGAATGCACTTTGCCTTGTGGACACCAGATGCAACCCAATGCATGCCCTTGTTGTCCATGAACTTAACTGGACGCTAACACTGTTGTTAGAAGCTCTTTGCAAGTGGCAAAGTCCATCCATGGTTTTGTATTTGTTTGCAGGTGAAACCTCCCTGGGTTCTATGTCAAAATGTTGACCATGGTTATGCAGGATATAACTCTTGAGGTCAGCTTTGTCCTCCAATTTAATTGTTTGCAGAGTGACCTAGAGCCAGTTAGCTGTCCTCAACTAGTGTAGCTTCTCTATCGGAAAGCTGTACAACTGTTGCAAGTTAAGAACACTAGTGGACGATGTCTGATAGAACAAGTTCATCGATCTCTTTGAATGTTCAATACCAGGTAAAGGTGTCCTATGAAATGCAGTATTGCAGAATGCATTGTTCATCAACCAATAACGTTTTAATGTCAAGGGCATTATTAATATTATTGGCAATAATTTAAATGAGTAAAACTTTTAAATTTTGTATGGAAGCAATTTTGCATGCACTTCCAGAAATTGTTATTCTAATTTGATATATCGTACTAGGCAAAGTAATTCTTGTGAGTTCGGTATCAGATTGTTTCTTCTATCAGCAGAGTTCCCATAAGTATCCCAGAAAGTTCCACACCTAGAAAAGATACAGAGCTGACACAGACTTATGATCAATCTAACCCAGAAAAAAAGAAAACACAAATGAATAAATAGAGCTCAGAAAGCAGATTAAATAAAAGATTCAAAGCAGATTTTCTAAAATTAAGGATGCTACAATGAAGTTATTCTTAAAGAATTTAACTTTTTAAGAAAAGTACAAATTTACCAAAAATCATTCATGAAGCTTCAGTGAGCAAGGAAAAAGTTGAAAACTTTATCAAATTACTTTTTCTCTAAAAAGCTTTAGAGCCAGATGATTTTATCAGAAAATTATTTCAGATTTTAAGAAACAACAAATTCAGATGCTATATAAATCATTCCTAAATGCAGGAAGACATGGAAAGCTATCTGTTAGGTATAATGAGATTGGCATGATCTTAATATCAAAACATGACAAAGGCAGCATATATACAGAAAGAAAGCTGGTGTATCAGTGTCTCAGGGGACATGTGGCAATGCCTGGAGGCATTTTTATTTATCACAACTTGGTGAGGGAGGGTTCCTACTGACACCTAGTGGGTAGAGGCCAGGGATGCTGTAAACATTCTACAGGGAACAAGATGGTCACCCACAACAAAGAATTATCTGACCCCAAATGTCCATAGTTCCAAGGCTAAGAAACCCTACTATAGACCACTTATGATCACAGACGAGAGGATACTAACTAAAAATCCAAAAACTCTAATTCAATAGTATGTTAAAAAAATAATTCACCAAATCCAGAGTTTGTCTCATTTTTAATGTTAGAAAGTCTGTATATCCATCATATCAAATAAGGAAAACCATATAATGATCTCAGTAGATCCTGGATAGGCATTTGATAAAATTCCATGCCATAAGAAAGTCTTAAAAACCCAGAGTGGAAGGATCCTTGCTAACCACGAATACTTAGAAAAAAAAGTTATTTCAAACCAACAGTCAGTATGTAACTTGGGGGTTTCCCTCGTGGTGCAGTGGTTAAGAATCCGCCTGCCAATGCAGGGGACACGAAGTCGAGCCCTGATCCAGGAAGACCCCACATGCCGCCGAACAACTAAGCCCGTGCGCCACAACTACTGAGCCTGTGCTCTAGAGCCTGTGCTCCACAACAAGAGAAGCCACCCCAATGAGAAGCCCGTGCACCACAACGAAGAGTAGCCCCCGCTTGCCACAACTAGAGAAAGCCCGCACGCAGCAACAAAGACCCAATGCAGCCAAAAATAAACAAATAAATTTATTTTTTAAAAAATGTAACTTTGAAACATTAGAGGCATTCTCATTAAAATCAAAACATGATTTCCTTTATTTTTAAAATACTAATAACGTTAATAATTTATGTTTAAGATAAATATATAAATGTATATTCTTTATAATTATTTTAAAATAAATTGTCTTTAAATTAATAAAACATTAATAACTTACACTGTTATGGAAGCTCAGTCATCAAAGTAATTTCTTATATAAAACAGAAATAAGATACACAACTCTTAGAAAAGAAGGCATACACCTTACCTTTATTATTTGCAGAGCATTTGTCTACTAGAAAATCCAAGGTAAAAAATAAATTTTAATTCTGAAAATGCAGGAAAGTGATTTATTAGATATCAAATGAAATTTCCTGATGCCAATAATAACCAAGTCCAAAATATAGTAGGAAAAACATTCCTTTCATAATTTCAGCAAACAAAAATGTATTTGAAGTGACTCTAAAAGAACTATGGGTGACCCACATCATGAAAATTACAAAACTTTACTGAATAAATCAGAAGACGTGGGAAAATATACCATGTTTCCATAAAGTCTAAATATCATGAAAGTGTCAGTTCTCCCAGATTAATTTGTAGATCTCGTGTAATACTAAAGACTCAACAAGGTTTTCCAGGGGTAGAACTTTAAACAGGACTTAACCTCATAAAACATATATACATACATAAATTGTTAAGAGACAATTTTTTAAAGAGGGTATAATCATGGCTCTAATACAGATATAAAATAAACATATATCAAAGATTTTATTTAGCTCATTAATTAATGAGGGAACTAATATAATGTTATCGATTCAAAGGAGAATTCGAAGCACCACACGTATGTAGGCAGGTGAGTGTTGAAATGAATTTACAGATAGGTGCAAAACAGGTCAATCAATTGCATGACACTGAACACAACCAACATGCATTTCTATGGACAAATATCATTTGCATTATTATCAGTTTTGTACAATTTAATAGAGTTGCAGACTAGCTCAAAGTCAATGGGAAATAACCCAGAAGGCTAGACTGGATACTTAGTAATCTTTTTCTTTCTTCTTCTTCCTTTTTTTTCTTGTTTGCCTATTTTGAAATCTTTCACAGTTTTTTGGCAACAAATGCAAAATAAAACAAAATCTTTGCATCGTCTCAAGTTGCAAAGAATTTTAAAAATGTTAAAGTCTACTGTTGGGTTTTATGATATTAAAAAACTGAAATCAACCTGGAAGGCCATCAAATAGGTAGATGGATAAATAAATTACAGTACATTCAGTGTTCTAAAACACAATGCAATCCTTTAAACTCATGTTTTCAAAAAATATTTAGTGACATGGGAAATGCTAACAATAAAGTGTTGACTGAAAAAAGCAGGCTGAAAACTATGTAGTGAATTTGGTCGTGAGAAAAAATATGTAAAATGAAAAAACAAAACCCACCAAAACCTGGCAGGGAAAAATACACCAAAAATGTGGGTATTTCAATGAAGCAAAATTATGGGATATTATATTTTCTTCTCCTTTATTTTTACTGTTTCCTTTCTTCTCACCTTTTATTGCATCTCCTCCCTTAAGACTTTCTTTCTTTGAAGATACTTTCATTTACCAAATCCTATGATACACAATAGATATTAACTCATGTGGCAGCCAGCCAAGCAGGGGAAAGTCATTATCTATTACTGATTCTTCTACCTCTGGGCTTGCGACTGCCCTGGAGTAGAAATAACTCTCTGCTTTTCTGACGGAGGATAGGGTGAATCCTTAAAGTCCTACCCTTTAATGAAATTCCAGGTGTCCACCATGGGCTTAGGTTCTGCCAGCTCCCTGTTGTATTGTGATTGTTTACTTGGGCGAGGACTGGTAAAGTTCTCTGGTGGTGTCTTCATACATGTGTAAAGGCTGTGTTTTCTTCCTTCTGCAGAACCTAAAGGAGCTGGTGGTGGTGGCGGAGGCGGCAGTGGGAGTTTTGGAGGGGGTGGACCACCCGGTTTGGGAGGACTGTTCCAGGCTGGGATGCCAAAGCTGAGATCCACAGCCAACAGGGAGAGTGGTAAGGAGAGTTTCCTTCCTTAGTTACTGAAGACCAGGCTGAGTCTGGCGGTTTTGAGACTTGGCATCCCCTCTAAGGCACTGTGCCCTGTGAAACATTTTAGATTTCTTGAAATGTTAACACTGTTTTATAAGAGGGACTCAAGGGACTTTCCTGGTGGCACGGTGGTTAAGAATCTGCCTGCCAACACAGGGAACACGGGTTCAAGCCCTGGTCCAGGAAGATCCCACATGCCACAGAGCAACTAAGCCCGTTCTCCACAACTACTGAGCCTGTGCTCTAGAGCCTGCGAGCCACAACTACTGAGCCCACGTCCCACAACTACTGAAGCCCGCATACCTAGAGCCTGTGCTCCGCAACAAGAGAAGCCGCTCTGCAATGAGAAGTTTGCGCACCACAACGAAGAGTAGCCCCCGCTCGCCGCAACTAGAGGAACCCTGCGCACAGCAACAAAGACCCAACGCCACCAAAAATAAATGAAATAATTTTTTTACAAAAAGAGGGACTCTATTTAGCATCTTTTTTTTTTCTTTCTTTTTCTTTTTAAATCAGGATCAGACAGCTCCATCGAGCTGTTAAATACTTGTCCAGTGTCCTTGGGGTAACTTGTACTTTTTTGTACTTTTCTAAAGGGTAAGCTAGAGTGGGAAGAAAAGGAAGGAGCAAATGGGACTTGCCACCCCTGGAAACTCTGCCTGGTGACCTGGCAGATTCAGCTTTCTTTGTGAGGTAGTCTGACCCACCTGTTGAGTGTAGTAAATACTTGTGGGTCTCTTTTCAAATACACAATGGAGCACGTCATATGAAATATAATTACATATCTCACAAAATCTAAAAAGGTGTTTTGCCTGACATTTGGCATTTCAGAGCTAGTGATTCTAAGTATTCTCTGCAGGAAGCCATGGAAATGAGTCCTACAGGATTGTCTGTGAACACGATGGCACAGAAAAAAGTTAAACCTGGTCATGCCTAAATAAAAAACCTTACAGAGTGTGTGAGACTCTCCCCTGACTATGACAGAAGCTCAAGAAATTTCCCCATGAAACTTTACTTTTTAATGTTTACTGTGTTAGAAGAATTTTATTTCTAATTCTATGGTCTTTTAAAATGTCCACTGGGAAAGTGTGAAACTGTCACATTCATATGAAGATAAAGTCACTGAATCCTCAGGGTTACCTGGCTATTTTAGTTTTGGATTGTCAACATCTAGAAGGAGACTCAAGAATATGAGAGATTCTATCTTGCCAGGCCTGCATTTAAATTTGTTTATTTAAAACCCACTGAAAGGACTTGAGGCAACTGACAAATGCATACATTCAGTACTTTTAACAGTAGGTGAAGAAATTCAGGCAAAAGACAACTGGAAGTAAAACAATGAAATGAAGATGGAATTTAAGTTAGTACACAAAATGCTACAGTATTTGCATAGTATACTATCTGCATAATGGGTCCCATCCCTGTAACATATATGTGGATAGTAACTGCACCTTTAATCCAAATTTGGAAGGTAAAACTTATCACAAGTTGGTGACATAGAACTATACCACACAGTCAAGGAAAATATAGCTCATGTCTAGTGCTAAAGTCAAAATAAAAAATTCTTTCTAGAGTTCACATTATTCATAAATCCAGCCAAATGTCTCTCATTGTGCCTTGGATAAAATCTGAACGCCTTCTGGCCTACAAGGCTCTTTATGACCCGGCCCCTGCTAGCCACTCAGGCTACATTTCGTAGGGTTCTCCTCCATGCTCACTGTGCCCCACACACATAAAAGCCTTGGTTTTTTAACTTGAGCTAGAAGCTCATTTCCACCTCAGGGTCTTTGTACCTGCTGGCCCTGACTGAAGCACTTCTCTTCCTCCTCTCCATGGTGGGCCTTAGCTCAAATGTCACATCCTCAGAAGGGCCACCCCCATCTATCCTGGCCTCTCTGGGCATTCTTCATCTCATCAGCCTATTTTAGTTTCTTTTTAGTCCTTATAACTATCTGAAAATATTTATGTTTACTGGTTTTTTGTTTATCTCCCCCAGAAGAACATAAACTACAAGAGAGCCAGATCTTTTCTGTTTTGTTTACTCCTCTGCCTCTAGCATCTAGAATAATGGCTGGCGTATAGTATAGCAGGTTAATATTTGGTACATTAATTAGCTCATAGTTGAACTGGGTCAAGTTTTTTCAGACTAAGCATTTTTCAAGAATTAGTTTAGGTTCTAAGAGACTCTGGGGTGGTGGTTTGGGTTTTTCCATAACTTTGGTTCCTCTTTAGCTCTTCCCTTTGTTGAACCAAAGTAGTTGAATATTAATTATGTATTAATAGTAGGGTTGTTCTGTCCTGTCAGTATTAAAGTAGAAGCTGACCTAGTAGGGAAAAACGTTGTATAGTTGCCTACTTGTTTGTAGATTAAGACCATCCACTGGTGTCAACTCTTTTAAACTTTGACAGTTTCTTTTTCCTTTGACAGTTTCTTATTTCAATCATAACTCTTCCACTATATTTTCCCATTCTCTCTTAGAAATTTACCTTTAAAGGTTCTAGGTAAGCCCTCCCATACAGAAACTTACATTGGGATAACTAATTTCTTCATCTAAGAAATCTACATTATTTTTCAAACCTGAGAGGTACAGGGTGGGGGGACAGGGATAGTGATGGGGAGAAAAGAAAATCATTAGCAGAAATCCCATGTACCAATGCCATCCTGTTCTCGACCTCTTGTAATGAATAGGGATGTCTCCAGAACTCTTACCAACCTCATCCTGGTTCTTGTCCATCCATAATGCCAAGAGAGCTCTCCAGAATCCCTTTGAAAGCTGATGGGTCGTGGAATCTGGGAGTAGAAGAGAAACAGAGAGCTGTGATCTGTCCCGCTGCTTCCAGGAAGGACACACAAAGCCTAGTTTATATAAGTAATAGTTACCTGTCGTTTGCAGCATCTAGGAAAGGGCTTCCAAGAGCTGGCAATTTACTCTAGCTCTCTGATTGCCTTTAAGGTTCCTAACTTTCTGATTTTTTTTTTTTTTCTGTTCTTCAGATTCTGGAGGGAGCCGACCCCCGATTTTGCCACCAGGAGGAAGACCCACATCTGCCAAACCTTTCTCGCCCCCAAGTGGCCCAGGGAGGTTCCCTGTGCCTTCTCCAGGCCACAGAAGCGGACCTCCAGAACCTCAGAGGAACCGAATGCCTCCCCCGAGGCCCGACGTGGGCGCGAAGCCTGATAACATTCCGCCTCCAGTGCCTAATACTCCAAGACCCGTTCAGTCAAGTCTGCACAACCGGGGGTCCACCCTAGTGCCCGGAGCCCCCAGGCAGCCCAGCCCTGGGCCGACTCCTCCCCCTCTCCCCGGAAACCGAGGGGCTGCTTTCGGGGGAGGCTCCACCCGCCAGACCCCATCAGGCTCCTCCTCACCCTTCTCCAACCGGCC
>NW_020175831.1:2360592-2395013 GCF_003031525.2 Neophocaena asiaeorientalis asiaeorientalis | reverse complement strand
CTCCCACAGCGGAACCTGTCCCTCTCGTCGTCCTCGTCTTCGTCGTCATCTGCGCCTCCCTTACCTTCACCTGGGCGGTCGGGACCTCTTCCTCCCCCGCCCAGCGAGAGACCCCCTCCTCCAGTGAGGGACCCACCGGGCAGATCAGGTATGGCCAGAGCGCTGTGAGTTGTGCCCCTGTGACCCAGCCAGCCCATAAGTCACTACCAACTGCACACGAAGAGAGCCCAACAAAAGCTTAAGTGAACTCTCGGGCTGCTTTGACCTTGGAAGTGACACATAACCCATATGATTTCCTCTTGGCCTCACGTAACCTCTGAAGAGAGTGGGACCCATACTTCTGTCCACGTTTCAGAAGTGAGGAGACTAAGTAACCAATGAAGTGAAATGATCCCAAGCGAGTTAATAAAGAACAGGCCACTCACTCACCTTCCATCTCACCACTCTACCTGACATCTCCTGAAAGGGAATTTCTGCTGTCTTAACTGGGAACTAAATACCCATCTCCTGCAGGAGGGCCCATTATTCCAACAAGAAGGGCAGTTATTTAAGAGTGAATGAACTTCCCCTGTACTTCTCATCATCGGTCAAGTTTTGACACATACTAGAGTCCATTTTGCTGTCTGTTCACATCTCTGACACATAGATCCCTTGGAGAATCAGATAAAGGTATATAATAAGGCCTTCTCTCCATAAAAATGCTCATAAGCTCAAAATTGCCTGCTGTTTCATGGATTGAAGGACCTGCTGAAGCCCATCTGTGTCCCCACCCAGGGCTGAGAAACCTGGATCTAAGGGGAGAACCTGCACAGTGTGAAATGAAGTGTGAGGAGTCTGTACTCTCTCTCCCACTTTTAATAGGTGCTTGTTTGTTTTCTGTTTGTTATTGATGGATTCAGAAGAACTATCTAGTTTTGGAATTTAACCTTACCATACCTACAGGATGTCTGGAAATGGGCATTTTTTGCTCTGTGAGAAGCTAACTGACTTTTGACCCCCTGACCTCAGGAACCCAATAAACACTTTTTTAAAATAGTCCTCAAACTTGACCACATACTGGAATCACCTGGGAGCTTTAAAAACCACCATGCCTGGGTTCCTACCCCAGGATTTCTGGTTTCATTGGTCTGGGTTACAAACTGGGCATCAGGATATTTGGAAGCTCCCCGGTGACTGTAATGTGTAACAAAGTGAAAACCACTTTGCCAGGGAGCGTCAGCTACAAATATAAAAAGTTGGTAGTCTATTCAGTCTAGACATTGTGGCATCTCATTAAGTATGCTTCAATGAACAAATAAGAACAAGTAGTCAGATGAATGAAATGCATCATTTTCTTCTTATCCAACAGGTATGGATTTTCCCACAAAATGGCTGAGGAGCTGTTTGCTTGGTTGTACCAAATGATTTAATCAACAGATTAAATATTCCCCCAAATAGGATAGGCAGTGATATATATTTGTTGTTTCTTTCAATTACATTAAGTCATACCTGTTTATTATACAAAATATATAAAAGTATAATGAAAATAAAAATCATCTATAATTCTGCCACCACCATCATCCAGATATAATATTGTTTATATACCCTTTCAGTCTTTTTTAAATGCATATATATACATGTTTGCAAAATTAGTATCATACTACATATATTGTTTGCTAATTTTCTTTTTATTTAATTTAGCTCATTATTTTCTGATATGATTAACTCTTCTTTTACAACCTGACTTTTAATGGCTGCATGATATTAACTCCCACAAAAGTACCTTGGCTTATTTATTAGTCACGTGGGCATACAGGCCATTTCTAGAGTTCTGCTATTGCAGATAATGCAGGGATACATTCTTGTAGCTAAATATTTGTGCACATCTCTGTGTGTTTCTTTTGGATGAATTCCTAGGAATGGAATTTCTAGGACAATGGACGTGCATAGTAAACTATGGATTTCATAGGTATTGCCAAATTAGCCTCTAGAAAATTCCCACCAATTTACATTTCCACAAGGAACCTATGAGAAGTCATCAAGGGCCATCTATATTTTGAGAGGTGGCTTGGCTTCATTGTTAGGGGAGTGTTTTAGAATTTGACAGAATGGAGTCAGATCCTATTCTTCCACTCATTAGTGTACTGATTTGGGCTCTTTAACCTTCCAACACCTCTGAGGCCTCACCTGCTGTCCTGATGCTCCTCGGGGCTGTTGTAAGAATTAAATGAGACCAGTGTGTATAGTGGTTATCTTATTTCCCCGCACGTAGTAGCATTCAACAAATGATCGTTTTCATTATTATACTGCCAACAGGAAATAGAAATCTGTTTTTTGTTATGCTTGCCTAGGTTTGGAGCAGAGGGCTGGAAGGTTGGAGAGTAAGGAACATGAACAGTTACTTTAAAAGAGAGAGAGATCAAGTTGATCAGGTTACATAGTACCAGGCCCCATAGTATTGGAAGTCTAGTTTGCATTCAGTGACAGTTATGTGGTGGTACTACCACTGCCATTAAGCCCACAGCGTGTGAGCCACTTCTCCCCCCAGTAAATCTACTCATACTAACTAGGACTCCAGCAGTGAGAAGCAGATGGGGCAATAAATAAACCCTACCAGATTAGGCACTGAAGACTCCTTGAGAGACGAACCAGGGCTGGGCATGCCTCCCACCTCCATCAGAGACCTGAGCCAAGACTTCCAGAGAGGAATATCTTTGATGGGTGGGTCATTCACTTTAAGGTCCTCTAGTTGGATTCTGAATCTGTAATTAACAAGACATATTTATATTTATAGCACCATAAGACATTGTGTTTACATAAAGATGTCAGCATGTTGCTAGTGGAACACACCACTGAAGGTCAGGAATAATTACTAAGGCCATTTTGATTTGCATGAGAGATGCTCAAGTTCTTTTTTTCTTTTTAAAAATTTACTCATGACCCAAACAGCCCCTGCATTTGGAGGATGGGAAAAGCAAGATATGTTCCTTCGTACTATCAAAAAGAAGAATTTACTTTGAATTACTTACTAAGAACTTAAAATTTTCTGATTATACCACACCACTGCATTTTTAAAACATGGTTTCAAATACCATATAATACTTTTTATTTGCTTTTTGACTAAGTATTTCTGGCAACAGTGCAGTGAGAAAGGTGTTCTTTCATAGACAGGAAATCAAGTTCCACAGGATAACCAGCCTGCACAGGGTCAGGATACTGCACCAGCATTTATAGCCATGCACATTGATTAGCTGATTGTCACTCCCTCTGTTAATCTGACTCCCCAGAGAGGAAGGACCAAGAAGGAACTCTTAACTGTTCTCGGGATAACTGATGTTTGGTTTCCTGATCCCGCTTCTGCCTGGAAAAAGATCATATGCATCACAGAAACATGCTTGTATAATTAGCAATAATACTATGCATTTAAAGAACTTAGTCCCTCTGGAGACCTAAAATAAGTTCATAACTATCTTATTTTTAAAACAGCATTTACTTAATAAGTAACATGTCACAGTAATTAGTTCAACAGCTATTTAAAAGGAATTTTAAATGTTTTTTTAAAGTATACAGTTGTCAATATAAACAAATGATTACCATTGGCAGCTGCATCACCTCCAATCTCAACTCAAAGCCAAACAGCCATTTAGCTATCAATGTGCACTTGTTCCACGTATGTGTGTACATTTGTGCATTTCTGTGCTTTTATGCGTCTAATCATTTCTTGGCTAAACCTCCTAGGAACTCTCCACCATTTCTCCACATTCCCTAGTAAAAGGGCATGTATCCAGCAGGCACTCAATAATTGCATGATGATGACCATGATGATAGTAATGTACAGTGTAAGGTATAGCACTAAATGTCATTTTTCTTTTGCTCCAGGCCCTCTCCCACCACCTCCTCCAATGAACAGAAATGGCAGCACATCTCGGGCCCTGCCTGCCACCCCTCAGTTGCCATCCAGGAGTGGAACAGACAGTCCCAGAAGTGGGCCCCGGCCTCCTCTTCCTCCCGACAGGCCTGGCACTGGGGTGCCTCCCCCACCTCCACCATCGACATCAATTAGAAACGGCTTCCAAGACTCTTCGTGTGAAGGTGAGGTGTGGTCCCGGCTCCTTGGAAATGTACAAGCTATAGTAGGGCAGCAGTTGAATGGCAGGTGTGTTTGTATGTTTGCATTAACATTTCTTGTTTGTGTGACCCTCACTGTTATCATACTGCACAGCACTAATCTAAGCACTCTAGGGCCCACCATGATTTCTAATGAAAAATAGTAATCCCCCTTCCTCGACTCCCCAAAAAGGCAGATCATTTTTCTCTGTTCCTTGTTTGAGTCTCATTTTGGTTAACTTTCCAGAGGTTCCAGAATTCTGAAAAGAACCATTTTTGTAGCTAACCTTGTACCTACCTTTCTGAACAGTTCGTGGTGGGTAAGAGGCCCAATGGCCTGCAGATATCGAGCAGCTTATCTCTGCCATTGTTATCAGAGGGTCCTAGTTATTCCTTCCACTGGTGAAGGAATACTTAAGAAAGGCATCCCAAACCTTAGTCCCCAGCTCCTGAGAGGGACTGGCTGGGTCCTAGTCACTCTAGTTAAAGTCACCTGGATCTGTCTTTGGTTTGATATGCAGACCACCATATTTTATCGCTGTGCTAATCAGTGACATTTGTAGCACTTCCGGCTTTTCTCTAGACTTCTAGACATAAAACCAGAAGCGATCTCTGCCAGTCTCTCTGTATTTCATTCTGTGCCTTTCGTTACATAATAAGTCTTCAGAGAAGATGGTCTGTTACTGAAGATACTGTTTGTTTCTCTCCCTCAGATGAGTGGGAAAGCAGATTCTTCTTCCATCCGATTTCTGATTTGCCACCTCCAGAGCCATATGTACCAACAACCAAAAGTTATCCCAGTAAATTGGCAAGAAATGAAAGCCGGAGTGAGTATTTCTACAAGGGCAATTGGATGCCTTCATACTTGAGTAGCCTGGGTTATACACAACTGAGGGTTGTATAGGAAATCCAGGTCTCTTGCCTGGAGTGGAGCGATTTCAGAGAAATCACTCCTGGATTTGGAACCATATAAATTCTAGTAAACTCCCTTTCTACACTCATTGAGGAAAATGGAGACATCCAGAATGCATATGAGAAATGATTATTTTAATGTGTCATTACAAGCTCAAAATACCTTTAGTTTGCTAGTAGGTTAAATTTTATTATTTTGCTTGTTTGGACAATCTTTCCCCATTATGATCTTCCTAAGATGGCACAATTAGAGCCATCTTCTATTCCTACTAGTTTTGAGACTGGCAGAATGTCTAATTATAACAAAAACTCACTGTAACTGCCTTGATCGTTTAAATATAATCATAACTTTACAGAACATTACATGAAAATTTTAAGTATACCCATAATCTCTCTACATAACATAACAGATATTTTCATTTTACTAGGTTGTCTTCTAATTTTTATCCATCTAATTCTGATTAAATAATATAGTTTAATAATTATAGAGTATGGGTTTTGCTGATGAGATTTATATAACATTGCTGAGTAAACACTTCCCTATTTTATCACATGGTTTTTATTCTACAGAATTCCATCAAGTCAGCATATAATAATTTAGTTTACCATTATTGGACATTTAGATTTTTTTTTCCTTATAGATGTAATGCTACCATAAAGAAGTGAATCAGTTTTCCCCTACTGAAAAGAAATACGTGAACAAGAAGAGGAAATAGAAAAACTGATATTTCACAATAAATGTATAGAACTAAGGAAGAATTAGCATGAAATATACATATATCACTGATGAGGCCCCATCTTGTAACAGCCTTAGCTTCAGACCAAACTCCCAAGCCAGAAATGAGTGGAGAAAAAGTGTTTGAGCATGTCAGAGAACTGTCACATGATCCTAGCCTTGTCCTCATTGCCCAGCAGAGCTCCTTCATGTACTCTGAGCCTAATGACTCTTTCTTAACACACAGTTCTTAATTTTTGCTTGGTTGGTTCCCAGCCTTAGAGCAGATTAATATCAGCTGAAGTCAAGGTTGGTTAGAAGCAAAATCACTGACTTCGGGGAGAAGAGATAGGTGGCAGTCCTGGGTTAAAGGAGGAGCTAGGAACACAGAGCGCTGCTAGGTATCACAGCACTGGACAATACAGTTGTTTCTGTTGGGTTATTAAGAACAAGACAAATTGTGCTTTGTGCTTCTGTTGAAGAATTCAAAGGATTAGAAAATATTTTAGAAAAATTTCCCTGAAAAAAATGCCAGAAGTAAACAGAATATTGCTGCTTGAAAGGACAAGTTTAATTCCTAGAAAAACTTATTTATGTGGAATACTGCATTCTAGATGATGCCTAATAAAAGAGGCATAACTGTAATAAAATTATCATACAAGAGTTGGTGGTTGAAATTTTTGGTGAAAAAGTCTTCACGTGGGAACAGCATCCTCGAGTTCTCTTCCCCCACCCCACTCTGTGCTATTTGTATATTTACGTCAATAACAGAGCCATCCTCCCCAGCCCCTCTAGATTTTTAATTTAATAGCTGAACACATTCCTTCCCCCCAACTTCCTGTCTTTATGACTGTCCACAGCTTGAGAACTGGAACTAGGCCCTGCTCACTACTGCATCTTCTGAAAATGGCACAGAGCTTGAAATACAGCAGCATTTAAAAATATTTCTTAGATCGGTAAATTAATTTCCACAGCCCTCCAAAAATGTTTTTGTAGCTTTAAAAAAACATTTCTAGCATTGGGCATGTTTAATATTTTATAATGATAATGGATCATCTCTCTAACACAAATAAAGTACTATGGAGTGGTTTTATCCTGCTCCTGTACCTGCCTCAGCCTCCAGGCCCACTACCTGGTAGGGCACCCAGACAGCCCTGAACAGTGCCTCCTAATTGCAGCTTTGCACAAGGCCAGCCCTTGTTTTGCTCAACATTTGTGGTGTGTCAATTGACAGTCAAGTCTCCATGACAGATAGCTGATTTACATCCAGATGAGTCTTTCTTCAGGTCCCTGCCCAAGAAAAGACTTGGTTGGGATAAAAACAGGAAGAGGCAAGGTAATGGACTGCCACTGTTTTCCTCTAACTCCTCCCCTTGCTCAGAGATTTGTTCTAACTCAGGAATCCCTAAGTGGGCTACTTTGGTTGCTGTCAGGGAAGTGGTGGCCTGCTGAGGAATCCATCAATGCCAGTCCACCTGAGTATCAGAACTGTGGCCTTAGCAGACCTACTTGATTGACTCAAGTCCCTGGTAGACCTACTCACAGCATCTGAGCACCTGGTTTCATGCCTAACACCTGTTAGATCCTCAAAACAAAATGTGCATGGGACAAAAGAATTTTTTAATTGTGAATGGATTTTAAACCTAATTATGGCATGCTGACAGCCCATGAATATGCATAGTTTTTAAAAGAACACTATCAATAGAGTGAAGAGAAAACCCATGAAATGGGATAAAATATTTGCAAATCATATATCTGATAAAAGGTTAATATCTGGAATACATAAAGAATTCCTACAAGTCAACAACAACAAAACAACCCAATTTTTTAAATGGTTGAATACTTGCATAGATATTTCTTGAAATAAGATATACAGTTTGCCAATAAGCACATAAAAAGATGCTCAACATCACTAATCATTAGGAAAACACAAATAAAACTACAAATAAAACTACCACTTTACACCTATTAGGATGGCTGCTATCAAAAAAGCATTGTTTAGAAATGAGAAGATACCTAAATGCCCAGAAAAAGGGGAATGATTAGATAAATAAACTACAGTATACTTATATAATAGAATGCAATGTGTCATTAACAATTAATTATATTTGTAAAGAGTAATGACTTTGAAAAATGTTCAAATGGACTATATATGATCCTGTTTTTGGAAGGAAAAAGGGAACTGTTTATATATGGAAAATATACATATAATGTTATTGGTTATCTCTGGGTGGTAAAAGCATTGGTGAATTTTTGTTTTGTTTTTCTCATCCATATTTTCTCAATCTATAATATATATATTATATGTAATGTATAATCACACATACTATGTGAAGAGAAAAAAAGTGACTTTTTAAAAACTTTAAGTTCGCACAAGTACTTGGTAGCCAGTGGTAGGTCATCCTTCTCTAGTAAAATTTGTTCAGATCCTTACTTGCTTCTTCCCCTCATCTCTCATGCACATGTGCAGGTTATTTACAGCCTTGATCATGGCGGGGGCCGTGTAGTGGGTTCTTTTGCAGCCATTCTTAAGTTTTACAGTGAGAACATAAGCTTTCTAACCAAAATTTATATTTTGTCTATTTTTTCATCAAGGTGGATCCAACCGAAGAGAAAGGGGTGCCCCACCCCTTCCTCCTATCCCGAGGTGATCCTTGCCTGCTCTTCTCCACCCAAACCCAAGAGCTCCTTCTGCTGTTGCTGTCCAAGTCGCACACCCTCCTTCTCTTGTCTTCCCTTGTCCCCTTCATGATGGCAATAGGAAAGAAGGGAGGTGATGTGGGAATGCATGTGTGCAGGGTGTGTATGCAGTAAAGAAATGCACCTCGCTTTTTATATTGTGTATATTCTTAAAGCTATTGCTTGCTTCAGCTCTAGCCTGTTGGCTGCTTTGGGGATCAGTATAGGCTTTTGTGGCAAGTAGGCAGCGATGAATTGTGTCCCAGCTTTCAACCCATGAAATTCAAACATTCACTGCTTTTTTGCTACAGATCACGATATTAAGGTCCCTGAGAGCTGTTTGCTTCCATGCCTTTTTTGCATGTTTGGCCTCCTGTTTCCATGAACCACAGACCACCTAAGCAAGTTGCTTATATGAAATGTTTGCAGTTACAGGCTGTCCAATCTTTGGCAGTCTTGGACAGAGCTGTCCAATAGAAATATAATGTGAGCCACATATACAATTTTACAATTTCTAGTAGCCACATTAAAAAGGAAAATAGGTGAAATTAACTTTAATATATTTTATTTAACCGACATCCAAAATATCATTTCAACCTGCAATCAATATAACAATTTTAATGAGATATTTTATATTCTTTTTTTGGTACTAAGTCTTCAAAATCTGGTATGTATTTTACACTTAGAACACATCTCCATTCAGACTTGTCACATTGCAAATGCTCAATAGCCACACATGGTTGGTGGCTTCCATGTTGGACAGCACAGGTCCAGAAGATAGAGGCTAGTGCAAAAACCTCTTGTTTAAAAAGCAAAAAAGCAAGATGAGCTTTAGCAATTCAAGAGGTAACTAAAAATAAAGTTAAGACCCAACACCTTGTTTGGCAAACAGCTTTCCTTAGATTTTTCTCCCTTATTTTCCCTCTTCCCTGGAAATCTGTATACAGATGTTGCTTCACAGTACCAAGGTCAGAAATTGATATAATAGGGTTTACAGTCATGTGGAATAAAGCCATTGGAGAGAAACTGAAAGCCAGTTGGGGCTCTGGGGCTTAGAAGCAGCTGCCTTGAGCTCATCTGTCGGTTGGCCTCCTGCCTTATGCATGGGAAGTGGCTTCATTCCTCTCCAGCTCAGCGTGCTCCTTAGGGCAGGAGGCTCATAGGCTCCATAGTTGTGGGGAAAGTCAGGGAAAGGTAGCAAATCAGAAATGTGGAAGAAGGGGACAGTTTTGAGTTGATGGACAAAACTCTAAAAATCTAAATCTGGTGATTATGGCGTTGAGAGAAAGAGACTGCTGCAGGAAATTGGAGGGAACTTGTTTTGAATCTTTCTGGGAGAATCATTTGCCTTGGATCTATGCAAATAAAGCTCCCCCAGAGGACTATAGGGATGAGCCAGCCTTGCCCTTTTTGTATGGTTTTGTTTACAAAACTTTACTGGGACTTTTAAATCTAGCTATACACTTGGAAAAAAAGATTTCCATTTAGATATTTTATATGGTTAATTATGTTTAAAATTTACCATTACTTATTTTTTTAAAGTTCACGGCTATATATGTATATGTATATCTACCTAAACTTTGTATTATGGTTTCAGTGAATTGTTCATGTATTACTGGGAGATGCTAACAAGAAATCAATCCAAAGAAAAATTTGAAAGAAGCATTCCTATTTATAGAATAAATGTTTCATTTATATAAAAGCAAAAGAACTTAGAGTTCTAATAATGGGAGTTCTAATAACTTATGAAGTTGTGAAGTTGCCCATTTGAATCTGTTGTATTTTTATAACGTTCCTTGCCAAAGTCCTGGGCTTATTAAGTACATTAGAGAATTTGGGTTCCCCGCCCACCACCATTAATTTGTCTTTCATACGTTCACTTGGGGGCCTTTACCCAAAGAAAATCAAGAAACATAAAGGTGTAACAAGCTTGGCAAAGTATTTTCAAAAAAAGTTTTTAATCTCTAATATTTTGGTAATATAGCAGCATCATCTTATTTTGAATTCTTTGATCAGATATCAATAGTTGGTAAAAATCCCTATGATAAAGCCTAATGACCCACTTCAGAAAAGATGGAGTTGGGCCTTCCTAGCAAATATGGCAGAGAAAAGTCTGACCCAAAGAAAATGGGTCTGAATTTTGTAAAGTGTAGTAAGTATGGCCAATTTCCTTATATATCCCAATTTTGCAGATACCATCCTAAGTTTGAAGCAGGGTCACAGCTCAAAGTTGCTATTCATCCAGGAGAGAGATGTTTTAAAATGTATTTTTTAAGTGAATATTCCATTAATACATGTACACCCTTTCTTTGAAAGTTAGAAACCTAATCACATCCCAAAGTTTGAATGAGGTTCTATGCTAAAATCGTCAACTATGGCAGATCACAAAAATTAATAGTTACTTCCCTGAAACCAGAGCTTACATATGTTTTTTCTCCATAAAATTTCCAGATAAATGTATTCAAGATGCAATACAGTATCTTAATATTCACATATTTTATAATGAAATGTATTACAGTATTAAAATTCAGTGTTCAGTATTTATTTCAATATGCATTTTATTTAGTAAAAACCAAGAAAAATGTTTAATCCAGTGGTGCCTTACTTGGTGATTTGCAAGAAATTGACTTTTTATGTCTAAGTAGCAGATTATTTGCATATTTGTAAGAACTGTTAGGCCTCTATAGTTTAACTTGTAATACCAATTTTGTTATTTTAGTAGCAGAAATGTGATGACTGTTAAAGTGCCCAAAATTTTCTGGCATGAAATTAATTTTTCCCTATTTATAGTCAGGGGCTGTAAAGAAAGAAAATGTTTTTCATACCACTGCATTATGTAAACATGCACATTTTGGTACCTATGTCATCAGGGTAGTTTATATGGTGGGGTAGGACCTACCCTAGACATCTGTGTCTTTGTAAGTTAGCCAGACAATAAATAAATGCAGAATGATAAGACTGTCATCTGGTGGGTTTTATTTTAAGTACTCTATACAAATATAAATAAATGAAAAAGCAAGTGTCTGTTTTCTGCTTTATACTCTGGTAAAGAAAGACAAACTCAAAAAAAAAGAAGAAGAAGAAGATCCACAAAGTAAATATTCAGTGCATCCACTTTCTAATCCCCTTGATTTCCTGAGAACTTGCATTTTAGTCAAAATCTGTAGTCTGCTTACTTGAGGCAAATGCTTCTTCTACTCTGAGGTAAAGGATGGATGGTGGAAGCAATGGAAGATGTAATTACAAAGATTATCACTGACACTGATAAATAAGGAAAGGCCAATGGGAATTTAGAAGGCCTGATAGTTTTTCTGTTTTGGGGGGTTTTTTTGACAATTACTATATTTCTAAAATAAAAAAAAAATGATTTGCAAACTGAACTTAAACATTTGTAAAAACTGAGATTCTTAATTTATAGCTTCAATAAATTCAGTACTAAGCTCTACTACAATAACCTTTCTTTCTGGACGCAAAAATTATCTTTTAAAAACTCCATTGATCATTCCCATTGTGATCTCAGAGACACAGTAACCTACTTCAGTGCTTGAGATGGAAAAAGCACAGAGAAAACCTTAAGTTAGTTGTCTTTGACTTTTAAAATCCCTCTCCAATCTCCAGGTTAGTGTAGCTTCCTTCAGTCTTGGTAGTCTTGACACTGAAGCATAACTGACTTGACCTTTGCCCCTTTCTTCCTTGGGGATGCCACTGGAGGGCAGGCAGAAGCACAAGGTATAATTTCCCCCACCTGGCTTCCTAGACAGGAATTAATTGTAAACATCTCTATTCCTTTCCTAACTTTATCTCTTTTGTTGGCTTTCCAACCTCACTCTTCTCCTGCAACTATTCCCAACAAGCAATTAATTCACTTAGAGAATTTCTCAGGGTTCAAAAAAAGGTATCCAGAAGTGAATTCAGGTATACCAGAATTCTGCATTAGGGACACATGCAGTGGGGGAGGTGGTATGCATCTGCTGTTCCTTGTCTCTATGACTATGATGTCCTCTCTTCTCTTGGTCTAACTTACTCCTCAGTTTTCAAAATCTCATCTTTTGCTGACTGCTTGAATATATTTTTCAGGGACTTACTTTACCCGCCTCAACATTACTGAGGGACTTCCCTGGTGGTGCAGTGGTTAAAAATCCACCTGCTGGGCTTCCCTGGTGGCGCAGTGGTTGAGAGTCCGCCTGCCAATGCAGGGGACACGGGTTCGTGCCCTGGTCTGGGAAGATCCCACATGCTGCGGAGCGGCTAGGCCTCTGAGCCATGGCCACTAAGCCTGCGTGTCCAGAGCCTATGCTTCGCAACGGGAGAGGCCACAACAGTGAGAGGCCCGACACAGGTTCAATCCCTGGTCCGGGAAGATCCCACATGCCATGGAGCAAATAAGCCCATGTGCCACAACTACTGAGCCTACGCTCTAGAGCCCATAAGCCATAATTACTGAGCCCATGCCCCACAGCTACTGAAGCCCACATGCCTAGAGCCCATGCTCTACAACAAGGGAAGCCACCACAATGAGAAGCCCATGCACCGCAACAAAGAGTAGCCCCCGCTCGCCACAACTAGAGAAAGCCCACACGCAGCAACAAAGACCCAACGCAGCCAAAAATAAATTTAAAAAAGAAAAAAAAATTACTGAGACTTCTTCATGCTGCTGTCCACGGCTATTTGTTAGTCCATGCTATGACTATATCACATTTATTCATTTCACTGTTGATGGAAATTTCAGGTTGTTTTCAGCCTTTTTATTTATTACAAATAATGCTGTTATAAATAATTGTATACTTGTCTCCTGGTGTACATGTGCAAGAATTTTGCTAGTGTCTATAAGTGTGTAGGAATGGAATTGACGGGTCAACTTTAATAGGTGATGCACTGATTTCTACCATGCTGCAGCATATGTGACATCCTCTTGCTCCATGTCTTTATGGACACTTGATTATCGGCAAGGTTTTTAGAGAAGTTTCTTTAGCATTTCTTTTTTTATATAAATTTATTTATTTTTATTTTTGGCTGTGTCAGGTCTTCATTGCTGCACGCGGGCTTTCTCTAGTTGTGGTGAGCAGGGGCTACTCTTCGTTGCGGTGCGTGGGCTTCTCATTGCAGTGGCTTCTCTTGTTGGGGAGCGTGGGCTCTAGTAGTTGTGGCACGCGGGCTCAGCAGTTGTGGCGCACAGGCTTAGTTGCTCTGTGGCATGTGGGATCTTCCCGGACCAGGGCTCGAACCCGTGTCCCCTGCATTGGCAGGCAGATTCTTAACCACTGTGCCACCAGGAAAGTCCCTCTTTAGCATTTCTTGTAAAGCTGGTTTGGTGGTGCTGAATTCTCTTAGCTTTTGCTAGTCTGTAAAGCTTTTGATTTTCTCCATATAATCTGAATGAGAGCCTCGCTGGGTAGAGTATTCTTGGTTGCAGGTTTTTCCCTTTCATCACTTTAAATATATTGTTCTACTCCCTTCTGGCCTGTGGAGTTTCTGCTGAAAAATCACCTGATAACCTTACAGGGATTCCCTTGTATGTTATTTGTTGCTTTCCCCTTGTTGCTTTTAATATTTTCTCTGTCTTTAATTTTTGTCAATTTGATTAATATGCGTCTCAGTGTGTTCCTCCTTGGGTTTATTCTGTATGGGCCTCTCTGTGCTTCCTGGATTTGCGTGAGTGTTTCCTTTCCCATATTAGTGAAGTTTTCGGCTATTATCTCTTCAATATTTTCTCAGGCCCTCTCTCTCTGTCTTCTTCTTCTGGGACCCCTCTAATGCGAATGTTGGTACATTTAATGTTGTCCCGGAGTTCTCTTGGACTGTTCTCACTTCTTTTCATTCTTTATTTCTTTATTCTGTTCCACAGCAGTGATTTCTACCAATCTGTCTTCCAACTCACTTATTCGTTGTTCTGCCTCATTTATTCTGCTTTGATTCCTTCTAGTGTGTTTTTCATTTCAGTTACTGTATTGCTCATCTCTGTTGCTCATTCTTTAAAGCTTCTAGCTCTTTATGAAACATGTCTTGTATCTTCTCAGTTGGTGCCTCCATTCTTTTTCTGAGACCTTGGATCATATCTACTTTCATTACTCTGAATTCTTTTTCAGGTAGATTGCTTACCTCCACTTCACTTAGTTGTTCTTCTGGGGTTTTATCTTGTTCCTTCATCTGGAACATATTTCTCTGCTGTCTCATTTTGTCTAACTTTCTGTGTTTGTGGTCTCTCTTCCTCAGGCTGCAGGACTGTAATTCTTCTTGGTTCTGGTGTCTGTCCCCTGGTGGGTGAAGTTGGTCCAGAGGCTTGTGCAGGCTTGCTGGTGGGAGGGACTGGTGCCTGCCCACTGGTGGGTGGAGGTGGGTCTTGTCGCTCTGGTGGGCAGAGCCATGTCAGGCAGCTGTTAACTCAGGATGACTTTAGGCAGTCTATCTGCTGATGGGTGGGGCTGTGTTCCCACCCTGCTGGTTGTTTGGCCTGAGGTGTCCCAGCACTGGAGCCTGCAGGCTGTTGGGTGGAGCCAGGTCTCAGTGCTAAAATGGCAACCTCTGGGAGAGCTCACGCCAATGAGTATTCCCTGGGGTGTCCGCCACCAGTGTCCTTGCCCCCCCAGTGAGCTACAGTTGACCCCCACCTCCCCGGGAGACCCTCCAAGACTTGCAGGTAGGTCTGCCCCAGGCTCCTATGGTATCATGGCTTTGCCTTGGGTCCCAGTGCACATGAAACCTTGTGTGTGCTCTCCAAGGGTGGAATCTGTTTCCCCCTGTCCTGTGGATCTCCTGCACTCAAACTAAGCCAGCCTTTAAAGCCAAATGCTCTAGGGGCTCCTCCTCCTGATGCCAGACCCCCAGGCTAGGGAGCTTGACATGGGGCTCAGAACTCTCATGCCTGTGGGAGAACCTCTGTGATATAATTATTTTACAGTTTGTGGGTCACCCACCCAGCAGGTATGGGTTTTGATTATATTGCAAAAGCACCCCTCCTACTGTCTCCTTGTGTCTTCTTCTTTGTCTTTGAAAAGAATATCTTTTTTGATAGGTTTGAATCTTTTTTGTTAATGGTTGTTCAGCAGTCAGTTGTGATTTTGGTGTTTTCATGAGAGAAGGTGAGCTCAAGTCCTTCTACCCACCATTGTGTCTCCAACTCTGATAGTTTTTTAAATTATCTGCTCTGTGTTTGTATACATACCTTACTATAGTATAATGGTTAAGAGATTAGGAATACCTGCTTTCACCTATTCCTTCAAGTTACTTAATTGCTCTAAGCCTCAATTTCCTTATCTAGAAGGTGAGAAACTATATTATAAGTGCATTAAATGAGATAATGTAATCAGTGCTTAGAATAATGATTTATTCTAAGCACTCAGTAAGTGATGGCCACTATTAGTAGAAATAAATATTTATATAATGATCCCAAATTAACTGGAACCAAACTGACCAGAAGGGGATGAACTAGTGTACTATTTATTTTTGGCTGAGTTGGGTCTTCGTTGCTGTGTGCGGGCTTTCTCTAGTTGCGGCGAGCAGGGGCTACTCTTCGTTGGAAAGCACAGGCTTCTCGTTGCAGTGGCTTCTCTTGTTGCGAAGCAGGGCTCTAGGTGCACAGGTTTCAGTAGTTGTGGCACGTGGGCTCAGTCATTGTGGCACACGGGCTTGGTTGCTCCACAGCATGTGGGATCTTCCTGGACCAGGGATCGAACCCATGTCCCCTGCATTAGCAGGCAGATTCTTAACCACTGCACCACCAAGGAAGTCCCTAACTAGTGTACTTTTAAAGGAAAGGGGCAATATCAGAAAAAATATCTGTATCAGAAATGTAAAGCAAACTCTAGACAGAGGTCACTTGATGTGCTATCAGTCCCTCACACCTCACGGGCCTGGGAAATGAAAATTCCTATTGCTTCAGTAATCAAAGAAACTATTAGATTCAATTTGAAATCATAGAAATTAAGACCTGGAATCAATCTCATATATAGGGCAGCCTTAGACTTTACGATCCACAGTGGAACACTTCTGAAAGTGGAAGGGCATGCTAATCATAGTCACCTTGGTACAACTGGTATAAATCAGGGCTGCCTTGGCAAACTGGGCCATGTGGTCACCCCACTCAGAGGTCATCAGCTCCAGTCCTCTGATCTTACAGATGTGTAATTTAAGACCCCAAGTCACATACTACCGATGGCTAAGCAACATAACTCTGCACCACACCACACTCCCTTCTTTATAATCCTTCCTCCCGCTAGCTAAAGTCTCTGTTTCATGTGTCTTTCACATTTGCTGGAAGGAAAGGTCAAATGACAAGTTAGAGTCAGAGAATGAACCCTGGACACACAAACTTGGATCTGAATCCTAGCTCTGCCACTTGCTCCCTGGAAGGCCACCAACAAGTTATTTTAGTCCTAAGATCTAGTTTTCCTCCACTGCAAAATGGTTACAAGGCTTAAATAAATATACAGACCTCAGCAAAATGTCTGGCATATGTCAGGCACTCAGTGAAAGTTCCATTTCCTAATCCTTTTGCTGTCAAACCTAGGCCATATTCAGGAAGGAATTTTCAGTGCATTCAAAAGAGTCTGATAAAATTTAATTACAGAATTCTTAGGAATAAAAACTGCTTTCAAAACTGTCCTTATCTGTTCAAACTGGAACCATTCATTTGGTTCATTCATCCATTCAAGGAATTTTTATTGAGCACTTACAGCTACACCACAATCAAACCAATGTCCCCACCATAATTCTACCGGTCAAATGATCTCTGAGAGGCAGTTAAGGAGGCCAGCATTCCTGTTCCCACCAGGCACGGGTGCTACTTCAGTCACCCAAGCAACAGAGGACTTTCTATTAAGGCGGGAAGTGAATACTTTATGTTCCCCCTCTAAGTAATTATTTGGTTTCTTTTCTCCTTAAACTCAGTGGGTAAATTACATTGATTGATTTTTTCCTTTTAATTCTTAAACCTACAGGAAAATTGGAAAAAAGAAAAGGACTGTATTTTTAAAAAGTTTTGATGGCCAATAAATGATGGGGTTTTGTTGTTGTTGTTTTTGATTAATTTGAAAAGTCAACTCAAGGATTCCCAGCTCCCTAAGCATTCCAATTAACTGAAGGCTTCCTGAATGCATAATTTACAGTGGCCCCTTCTCTGCTGTCTTCCCTACAACCCGTCTTCCCTCCACTCTGAGCACTTGGCACTTAATGTCTATCTCTGGAGCTACATTTAGCATATACATGTGTCTCTTACTGGTAAATGTTTGGAAATGCCCCACCCATCAACATTCTATCACAAATCCCTTTGTCTTAAAATGTTGCTTCCAGTATTACAGAGGCACATTTACAGGAAGTTAATGAAACCAGCTTTGTGACCTCTACTTGCAAGGACTGATCCCTTCTAATTACTCACTTTTATATCAAATATTTAAATTTATGATTGTATGTTTTTTTTAACAATAGAGCACCCTAAATTGTCTAAAGCTTCAGGTCTCACAAAACCTGGATCTGTCCTTGCATTATGACTCTCCCTAGCTTCTGATGCAGAACCTGAACAAAGTGAATGTCTTAAAAACTTTAAGCCACCAGCTTTCCATAAGAGTGACATGAGAATCCCAGATAAATATGAGACAGCAAAAGTGTTTGCCTCCTCTCTACTCATAGAGTGGCCTATAGATATCAATATTTCTAAAATCATTCAGTCATTGCACTGCCCACATTGCATTATTGTCAGTTAAAGGTCCCACAATGTCACCTATCTAGGAAAGCATGTTCGACTTTTTTTTTTTTTTTGCAGTACGTGGGCCTCTTACCCCTGCAGCCTCTCCCGCTGCGGCACACAGGCTCCGGACGCTCAGGCCCAGCCGCTCCGCGGCACGTGGGATCCTCCTGGACCAGGGCACGAACACACATCCTCCGCATCGGCAGGCGGACTCCCAACCACTGCGCCACCAGGGAGGCCCCCATGTTCAACTTTTGAGGTGCCTGGGAAACAAGTCTGGATGTTATTAGACATCGAGCTCAAATTTAACTTAAATCTTGATCAGGAAGATGCCTGTCAGAATACCTGTAATACCCATCATGGACTTAACACAAATGTGTCTTAGTCAAGAGTAATTCCCACCCTTTTCCTGTTTTCTGTTTTCTTAAGTTAGTAAGTTAAAGGTCACCTGTGAAAATGCTATCTATTTCAGATAGGTCCCTGAAACAAATAGCAGCAGATAATCGAGAAAACCCTAATGCTTTATGGACCTACTGTATTCCCCTAGGTGCATTTTCATATTTATTCATTTAAATCATCAACAAACACTGATAAACTATGATTTACTGGACTTCCCTGGTGGCGCAGTGGTTAAGAATCTGCCTGCCAATGCAGGGGACACAGGTTCGAGCCCTGGTCCGGGAAGATCCCACATGCCACGTGCACCGAAACTATTGAGCCTGTGCTCTACAGCCCGTGAACCACAACTACTGAGCCCACGAGCTGCAACTACTGAAGCCTGTGTGCTGCAACTACTGAAACCCGCATGCCTGGAGCCCATGCTCTGCAACAAGAGAAGCCACCGCGATGAGAAGCCCGCGCGCTGCAACAAAGAGTAGGCCCCGCTCACCTCAACTAGAGAAAGCCCACGCACAGCAATGAAGATCCAACGTAGCCAAAAATAAATTAATTTAAAAAAACTATGATTTATTAAGCATTGGAAATACAAAGATCTGCATTGTACAATAGGAAATACTAGTCCTAGAACCAAAGAGGTGAGTTTAAATTCTAGATCCAACATGAACTTCAGCCAGTAGGCACAACCTCATTCTACCACTGGTTCTGGAATGCTCCTCACAGCTAACACAGGTCTGTTTGGTTGGCTGTGTGCATGAAAGGAAAATTCCCCCTTGATGCTTACTGCTTAGACGTACTCTTGGAGCCAAAAGAATGGATAGGTCCCAAATGAAGCCACCGTGGAAAAATGGAAAAACTTAGCTAACACAGTGGTGTAAACATGGTAAGTTTATACCATCAAGACACTCCTCTTAATTTACTTATCTGGATGATGACACTTATCTATTGTCTTTATTTTTCATATAACTACCACAAATTATTGATCATCTACTATGTACTACAAAGCGTGCTAAGGTCTTTGCAAATATTACATATGTTATTTGCAAATATTACATGTGTTATTATGAACCTCTGTGACTTTACATGTGGTGAAATCAAAATTAGAAATTTACCTCAAGCCACTTATCTTGAATGGATCCAGAAGTCAAACTCAAGGCTGAGTAAATACATTTGAATGAGGAGACATAATATCATTGTCTACTTTTTCTTTGCCAGTTTTAAAAAATACTTATATTTCATAGAAGCAAGGACATTTTAATAAGCCAAAGCAAGGAAAGACCTGATCTTAGAAAAAAAGACAGACTCAAGCAAACACCTTGACCCTCCTCACTCCACTCCACAGTGTGGCACTGGATCTAGGGTGGTCAGGACCTGGGTAAAGACTTGAGCTAAGGACTTAGAGGCAGCCCAGGACATAGTCCAGGTGGGGCGGTGGCAGCCACTGTTGGTGCTCACTCAAAGCAGCACTCCAGAAGCAGCTCAAACTTCTGACAGCAACGTGGCTGTCCAGATTTTCCACAGCTGCCTCACTGCATGCCCCAGCCCAAGCTGAGCCAATGCTCTGGCCCCGCTCCAGTCCCACTCACTCCATGGCAGCACAGCACTAGATCTGGGGCAGCCAAGACCAGGGAAAAGATGCAACCATGGGCTGCATCGAGCAGAGCTGCAGACTTCTACACAGGCAACACACTGGTCCTCTAGAACAGCACAAGCCCCACTTGCTTCAGCACTCCCCTCCTTCGGGGCAAAGGTCCCAGTGCGGGAGAAGGAAAAATACACACTTAAACGGAACAGAGCCAATGCAAGCCTGACCCTCAGGGCTTCTGCTCCAGCAACCAGGGATCAGACCCCGCCCCTGACAGGACGATGACAGCCAGCGAGCAGAGAGGAAGTCCCACCTCAAACTGTGAGGCTCTAGCTCCTCCATCACCAGCCACACTGCCTACCAAGGTGACAGCAACCAGCACAACCTGAGGAAAGACATGACTGGCATCCACATAACTTCCAGCCTTCCCACCAAAGGCACTGGGCACACACGCTCTGCATAGGGAGGCTTCCACATGAGAACACCTCTTTAAGACCACAATAGGTAATGGTTTACCTAAATTCATAGACAGAGAAAGTTAAGTAAAATGAAAAGGAAGAGGAACTACTCTCAATTGAAAGAACAAGAGAAAACCCCTGAAAAAATAATGAAACAGAAATAAACAATTTACCAGATAAAAAATTCAAAACAGGGTGGCATTCTGGCACAGAGTGGGGCCGGCACAGCTAGTGGGAGGGGGGCATGGAGTGGGGCCCCTTCCCTCAGCCACGAGTCCCACCCCATCCCCGCCCCCCACCGGTGAGGCCCACCTGACCAAACTATCTCCTGTGGCACAAGCCCAGGGTGGCTCCAGGCGCCCCTCCAGCAGAACCCCACCATGGGCAGCCAGAGCTCCAAGGCTCCCCAGGGCAATGTAACCGCCAAGAAGGCAGCAGGCACTTCCCCCGCAAAGGTCAATGGACAGGAGAACGGCCACAAGAACGGCTGCGTGAAAAGCAGTGATTTATCCCGCAAAGGTGAAGGGGAGTCGCCCCCTCCCCCATGAATGGAACAGAGGAGGCAGCTGGGGCCACTGGCACTGCCATCAAGCCAGCACCCCCTAGCCAGGGCGCTGAGGCCAAGGGGGAGGAGACTCCCAAGAAGAAGAAGACATTCTCTTTCAAGAAGCCTTCCAAATTGAGTGGCCTGGCCTTCAGGAGAAATTGGAAGCCGGCGGGGGGGGATGATCTGTCTGCCTCGTCACCCACAGAGGAAGGGCAGGAGCGGGGGGAGTCAGTGCCTGCAGCGAGGAAGGCACTGCCCAGGGAGGGAAGGTTGCCGCTACCCGAGAGCCAGGAGCCCCAGGCCAAAGGAGCAGAGGCTGGTGCTGCCTCCAAGGGAGGAGACACAGAAGAGGCAGGGCCCCAGGCACAGAGCCATCCACTGCTCGGGCCGGAGAGTGGCCCTATACCAGCGGGTAGGCAGAATGAGTAGCTGGGTGGGGGCAGATGGGTGATCTCTAAGCTGTCCTTGCTGTCCTTGTGGTCACTGCCTGGACCTGGTGCCCTGGTTGCCTTCCTGTGCCCAGAAAGGAAGGGGCTGTTGCCCCCTAGCCACGTTCCCTCTCCTCCTCTCCCTCTTGTGGATTCTCCCATCATCCATCTGGTCTTCCTCTTAGGGCAGTTGAAGATGGTCCCTTGCAGTTTCCTAAGTTAGGTTAGTGATGTGAAATGCTCCTGCCCCTGGCCCTACCTCCTTCCCTGTCCCCATCCATGCAGAAGGCAATTGCTGGTTTTCGTCCCCAGTTCTTTTCCAGGCAGGTTTTGTTTACTCCCCAAATCCTTGAGCCAGAGGTAGGGGTGCCTACACTCCCAAACCCTGAGTGTCCAGCCTTCCCCTGCTGAGTTTGTAATCTCTTGTGCTGTGCCTAGTGGCCCCTGGGCTGGGGAGGACACTGCCCCTGTCTGGGTTTTTATAAATGCCTTACTCAAGTTCAAACCTCCAGCTTGTGAATCAACTGTCACTTTTTTGACTTGGTAAGCAAGTATTAAGCTTTGGGGTTGTGGGGAGGTCTGTAATGGGAAACAATTTCTTGTCTTTTTTTTTCCCCTCTCAGTGTTGTAAATTACTTTTAATGGCCAAACTCCAGATGTGTACCTTTTTTTTTTCTAACTGCTAAAACCATTTTCTTCCACCTTTTTTTTTTCTAACTGCTAAAACCATTTTCTTCCAATGTTTCTTGTAACATCTGGAAAAGGAATATATGTCGTCCCTTTAAAAAAAAAGTTCAAAACATTAGTAATAAAAATGCTAATCGAATTAGGGAAGAGAATTGATCTAAACATAAATCATTTTAACAAGGAACTAGAAAATATAAAAGACCCAATCAAAAATAGATAATTCAATATATGAAATAAAAAACACTCTAGAAGCTATGAATATCAGACTAAATGACACAGAAAAACACATAAGTGATTTGGAAGATAAAATAATGAAAATCACCCAATCAGAATAGCAGACAGAAAAACAAATGAAGAAGAAAAAAAACGAAAGTAACATATGAGATCTCCGGAATAATATTAAACCCACCAACATTCACACTATAGGGGTTCCAGAATAAGAGAGAGAACGGTATAGAAAATGTATTTGAAGACATTATGGCTGAAAACTTCCTAAAACTAAAGAAGGAAACATATATCTAGTCACAGGAGGCACAGAGGGTCCCAAACAAGATGATACCAAATAGACCCACATCAAGACATACCATAATTAAAATGGCAAAAATTAAAGATAAAGAGAATTCTAAAGAGAGCAGGAGAGAACCAAAGAGTCATGTACAAGGGAATTTCCATAAGGTTATCAGCTGATTTCTCTGCAGACACTTTGCAGGCCAGAAGGGAGTGGCATGATATATTCAAACTCCTGAAAGGGAAAAACCTGCAACCTAGCATAATCTACCCAGCAAGATTATCCTTTAGAATAGAAGGAGAGATAAAGAACTTCTCAGACAAGCAAAAACTAAAAGAATTCAGCAATACTAAACCTACCCTAAAAGAAACCTTGAAGGATCTTCTCTAAATGGAAAAGAAGAATCTAGAGGAAAGGGTAAATCTCATTAGGAAAGGCAGATATATAGCAAGAATTGAAGATTACTTGAATAAGCCAGTATGTAGATTATAACACAAAAAATTGTAAAAGCAACTATAACTACAACAAACTGTTAAAGGGATAAGCATGAAGATGACATTTAAAAAAACAAAATGTGGGGAAGGAGAGTAAAAAATGTAGATGTTTTAGAATGTGTTTGAACTTAAATGACCATAAGTTTAAATCAACTAGATATAATTATGGGTCAACATATATGAACCCCATGGTAACCACAAATGAAAAACCTACAATGAATACACAAAAAAACATAAAGAAAGGAACAGAAGCATACTACTAAAGAAATTTATCAAACCACAAGGGAAAAAACAAAAAGAAGAAGAAATGAACAGAAAAGGACTACAAAAACAAGTGGAAAACAAATAATAAAATGGCAATAAGTACATTCCTATCAACAATTACTTTAAATATCAACAGACTAAATGCTCCAATCAAAAGACATATGGTGGGCTTCCCTGGTGGCACAGTGGTTGAGAGTCCACCTGCCGATGCAGGGGACACGAGTTTGTGCCCCAGTCCGGGCAGATCCCACATGCCGCAGAGCGGCTAGGCCCGTGAGCCATGGCCACTGAGCCTGTGCATCCAGAGCCTGTGCTCCGCAATGGGAGAGGCCACAACAGTGTGAGGCCTGCATACCGCAAAAAAAAAAAAAAAAAGACATATGGTGGCTGACTAGATTTAAAAAAAAAAGACCCTTCAACATGTTGCCTACAAGAGACTTACTTCAGGGCTAAAGACACACATAGACTGAAAGTGAGGGGATGGAAAAAGATATTTCACATGAATGGAAATGACAAGAAAGCAGGGGTAGCAATACTCATATCAGACAAAATAGACTTTAAAACAAAGGCTATAACAAAAGACAAAGAAGAGCATTATATAATGATAAAGGGATCAATACAAGAAGAGGACATTACACTTCTTAACATATATGCACCCAATATAGGAGCACCTAAAGCAAATATTAACAGACATAAAGGGAGAAACTGACAATAATACAATAATAGTAGGGGACTTTAACACTCCACTTAGATCAATGGACAGGTCATCCAGACAGAACAGCAATAAGGCAACAGCGCTTAAATGACACAACAGACCAGTTGGCAGGGAGATCATCTCGGTGCTTTGTGACCACCTAGAGGGGTGGAATAGGGAGGGTGTGAGGGAGGGAGATACAAGAGGGAAGGGATATGGGGATATATGTATATGTGTAACTGTATCACTTTGTTATAAAGCAGAAACTAACACACCACTGTAAAGCAATTACACTCCAATAAAGATGTTAAAAAAAAATGGAGGGGTACTTAAGCAAAATAAAAACCATTCGACAAAAAAAAAAAAAAATAGACCAGTTGGATTGAATAGATTTACCTACAAGACATTTCATCCCCAAACAGCAGAATACACAATCTTTTCAACTGCACATGCAATGTTCTCCAAGATAGACCACATACTATCCTGAAGAACATACTGGGATACTAGGGCACGAAACAAGCCTCAACAAATTTAAGAGGATAGAAATTATATCAAGCATTTTTTCTGACTATAATGGTATGAAACTAGAAATCAACTACATAAAGAAAAATGGAAAAAGAACAAACATGTGGGGACTAAACTACATGCTACTAAAAAAACAATGGGTCAATGAAATCAAAGAGGAAATCAGAAAATACCCCAAGACAAATGAAAATGGAAACACAGCTTTCCAAAATCTATGGGATGCAGCAAAAGCAGTTCTAAGAGGAAAGTTTATAGCAATACAGGCCTTCCTAAATAAACAAGTAAAATCTCAAATAATCAACCTAAACTACCACCTAAAAGAATTAGAAAAATAAAAAACAAAGCCCAAAGTCAGCAAAAGGAAGGAAATAATAAAGATCAGAGAGGAAATAAATAAACAGAGATAGAAAACAACAGAAAAGATCAGTGAAACTAAGAGCTGGGTTTTTGAAAAGATAAACAGAATTGAAAAACCTTTAGCCAGGCTCACCAGGAAGAAAAGAGGACTCCAACAGAATAAGAAGAGAAATTACAACTGATACTACAGAGATATAAAAAATCATAACAGAATACTACAAACAGTTACATGCCGACAAATGGGACAACCTAGAAGAAATGGACAAATTTCTAGAAACATATGGCTTGCCAAGACTGAATCAAGAGGAAACAGACAATTTGAACATAATGATCACTAGAAGTGAAATTGAATTTGTAATTCAAAAACACCCAGCAAACAAAAGTCCACGATGGGACAGCATCATAGGTAATTCCACCAAAATATAAAGAAGAACTAATACATATCCTTCTCAAACTATTCCAAAAAAATTGAAGAGTATGGAACATACCCAAATTCATTCCATGAGGCCACTATTACCCTGATACCAAAACCAAACACACTACAAAAAAAGAAAATTACTGGCTAATATCTTTGATGAATATAGATGCAAAGTTCCTCAACTAAATGTTAGCAAACTGAATCAAACAATACATAAAAAGGATTATACACCATGATCAAGTTAGATTTATTCCAGGGTCAATATTCCCAAATCAATCAACATGATATACCACAATAACAAAAGGAAGGATAAAAGTCACATGATCATCTCAATAGACAAGAAAAAGTATTTGATAAAACCCAACATCCATTCATGAGAAAAACTCTCATCAAAGTGGGTATAACAAGAGCATATCTCAAAATAATAAAGGCTATTTATAACAAAGCCACAACCAACATCATACATAATGATGAAAACTAAACTTCCCACTAAACTCAGGAACAAGACAAGGATGCCCACTCTCACCACTTCTTTTTAACATAGAATTGGAAGTCCTAGTCACAACAGTAAGACATGAAAAAGAAATAAAAGGTATCCAAATTGGAAGGGAAAAAAGTAAAGCTGTCACTATTTGCAGATGACATGATACTCTGTATAGAAAACCCTAAAGCTTCCACCCAAAAACCATTAGAACTAATAAATGAATTCAGCAAGGTCACAGGATACAAGATTAATGTACAAAAAGCTGTTACATTTCTATACACTAATAACAAAATATCAGAAAGTAAAAAAAAAAAAAAATCTCATTTAAAATCTCACCAGAGAATAAAATACCTAGGAATAAACTTAACCAAGGAGGAGGTGAAAGACCTATACTCTGGAAAGTTTTGATGAAGGAAATTGAAGATGATATAAAGAGGAAAGATATCCCATGCTCTTGGATTGGAAGAATACTGTTAAAATGGCCATTCTACCCAAAGCAATCTACAGATTTAATGGAATCCCTATCAAAATACCCATGACATTTTTCACAGAAGTAGAACAAATAATCCTAAAATTCGTATGAAACCACAAAAGACCCTGAAAATAATCTTGAGGAAAAAGAACAAAGCTGGAGGCATAACCCTCCCAGATTTCAGACTATACCACATAGCTACAGTAATCAAAAAAGTATGGTACTGGCACAAAAACAGACCCGTGAATCAATGGAACAGTACAAAGCCCAGAAATAAACCCATGCACCTATAGTCAATTAATCTACAACAAAGAAGGCAAGAATATACAGTAGAGGAAAGACAACCTCTTCAACAAGTGGTGCTGGGAAAACTGGACAGCCACCAATGAGATTAGAGTATCCCCTCACACCAAATAAAACAATAAACTCAAAATGGTTTAAAAACCAAAATGTAAGAATGAAAACCAAAGAACTCCTAGAAGAGAACAGAGGCAGAACACTCTTTGCCATATAAATTATAGCAAAAACAAATGAGACCTAATTAAATTTAAAAGCTTTTGCACAGCAAAGGACACAACAGAAAAGCAACCTATGGAATGGGAGAAAATATTTGCAAATGATGTGACTGACAAGGGATTAATATCCAAAATATGTAAACAGAGAATACAATTCAATATCAGAAAAACAAACACCCAATCAAAAAACAGAAAGATCTGAATATTTTTCCAAAAAAGACATACAGATGGCTAACCGGCACAAGAAAAGATGTTCACCACCACTAATTACTAGAGAAATGCAAATCAAAACCACAATGAGGTATCACCTCACACCTGTCAGAATGGCTATCATCAAAAAGTCTACAAACAACAAATGTTGGAGAGTATGTGGAGAAAAGGGAACCCTTGTACACTGTTGGTAGGAATGTAAATTGGTGCAGCCACTATGGAAAACAGTATTAAGGTTCCTCAAAAAACTAAAAATGGAGGCGGAGTCAAGATGGCAGTGTGGGAAGACACAGAGTTAGCGTCTCCCCACAACTAGGGCGCCTGCCGGCCGCTGGTGAGGAACTCTGATGCCCAAGGAGGTGGGAGGAACCCCAAAGTGAACAAGTAGGATGTAGGGGCACTGAGGGGGGAGGAAAAGTGGAGGCCAGACAGGATTGGTGTCCCTGAGGCTGGGGAGATGAGAAGAGGCAGGTGGAAGGAACTCTCCGGAAAGAGTGGGAGAGGAGCGAAGGCAATTGCCCCACCCATTCGGGCCCGGGGAGCCTGCAGAGCTCCCAGGTCGATCCCCGGCCCTCCAAGGCCCCCTCCAGGCCGTGTGAGTACTTGAGGGCATAGGATGGAGGTCAGGGTGATCAGAAGAGGCAGGCAGGAAGAGCCATCCTGAGGAACAGGAGAGGAGGGAGGGAAACTGCCCTGCCCACTTGGGCACAGGGAGCCTGCTGAGATCCCAGGCCAGTCCCCTGCCCTCCAAGCCCTCCCCCTCCCCCCTGGCCGCACTGGTCCTGGGGGCATAGGAGGGAGGCCTGGGAGATCAGCAGAGGGAACCGGGAGGGGCCCTCCCAGACCAGAGGAGCAGGAGAGGAGGGCGTATGCCCTGCCCACTCAAGCCCAGGAAGCCTACTGGGCCCCAAGTGAGGTCCCCTGCTCTCTGACACCAGGGCTGGGGGTCTCGCCTGGGCACCTTCTGTTCCTTGAGCCTAAGCCCAAACCCCCACAGTCCCCAGGGCCTTTTGCAGCCATGTGGGTCCTGAGCATTGGCCCTGCCCACAGCCCAAAACTCAACCTTGCTTAGGCCCCACCCTCCACAGCCAAGGCCTTTTCCCCCTGTTTTTTTTTTCTTTTCTTTTCCCTCCTCCTCTTTTTTCCTATTGTGGTACTGATGTACCTTCCAGTTCCTGATTCGTCTATATTTTTATTTTTACATTCTTTCTAACATATCTGATAGTTTCCTAGTCTAATTTTATTTTTTACTTTGATATTGTTTCTCTTTTTGCCACCCCACGCAGCTTGCAGGATCTTGGTTATCGAGCCCACGGTTGGGCCAAAGCTCCGGCAGTGGGAGCTCCGAGTCCAAACCACTGGACTAACAGAGAACCTCAGACCCAAGGGAATACTCATCAGAGTGAGGTCTCCTGGAGTTCCTCATCTCAGCACCAAGACCCAGCTCTACCCAATAGCCTACAAACTCCAGTGTTGGAAGCCTCAGGCTAAACAACCAGTAAGACAGGAACACAATCCCACTCATTTAAAAAAAAAAAATTAGACGGCAAAAAAATGTCACAGATGAAGGAGCAAGGTAAAAAACTCCAAGACCAAATAAATGAAGAGGAAATAGGCAATCTACCTGAAAAAGGATTCAGAGTAATGATAGTAAAGATGATCCAGAATCTAGGAAATAGAATGGAAGCACAGATTGAGAAAATACAAGAAATGTTTAACAAAGATGTAGAAGAAATAAAGAACAAACAAACACAGGTGAACAACACAATAACTGAAATGAAAAATACACTAGAAGGAGTCAATAACAGAAAAACTGAGGCAGAAGAACAAATAAGTGAGCTGGGACACAAAATGATGGAAATAACTGCTGAGGAGCAGAATAAAGAAAAAGGAATGAAATGAATTGAAGATAGTCTCAGAGACTTCTGGGACAACACTAATTGCACCAACATTCGAATTATAGGGGTCCCAGAAGAAGAAGAGAAAAAGAAACAGTCTGAGAAAATATTTGAAGAGATTATAGTTGAAAACTTCCCTGACACGGAAAAGGAAATAGTCACCCAAGTCCAGGAAGCACAGAGAGTCTCATACAGGATAAACCTAGGAAAAACACACCAACACACATATTAATCAAACTAACAAAAATTAAATTCAAAGAAAAAATATTAAAAGCAGCAAGGGAAAAACAAAAAATAACACACAAAGAATATTCCCATAAGGTTATCAGCTGAGTTTTCAGTGGAAACTCTGCAGGCCAGAAGGGAGTGGCAGGATATACTTAAAGTGATGAAAGAGAAAAACCTACAACCAAGATTACCCAGCAAGGATCTCATTCAGATTCAATGGAGAAGTCAAAAGCGTTTCAGACAAACAAAAGCTAAGAGAATTCAGCACCACCAAACCAGCTCTACAACAAATGCTAAAGAAACTTCTCTAAGTGGGAAACACAAGAGAAGAAAAAGACCCACAAAAACAAACCCCCCAAAACTAAGAAAATGGAAATAGGAACATACGTATCGATAATAACCTCACATGTAAATGGATTAAATGTCCCACCAAAAGACACAGGCTCACTGAATGGATACAAAAACAAGACCCTTATACATGCTGTCTACAAGAGACCCACTTCAGACCTAGGGACACATACAGACTGAAAGTGAAGGGATGGAAAAAGATATTCCATGCAAACGGAAATCAAAAGAAAGCTGGAGGCTTTCCTTGGTGGCACAGTGGTTGAGAATCTGCCTGCCAATGCAGGGGACACGGGCTCAAGCCCTGGTCTGGGAAGATCCCACATGCCGCAGAGTGGCTGGGCCCGTGAGCCACAACTACTGAGCCTGCACATCTGGAGCCTGTGCTCTGCAACAAGAGAGGCCACGATAGTGAGAGGCCTGTGCACTGCGATGAAGAGTGACCCCCGCTTGCCACAACTAGAGAAAGCCCTCACACAGAAACGAAGACCCAACACAACCATAAATAAATAAATAAATAAAAATTTTTAAAAAAGAAAGCTGGAGTAGCAATACTCATATCAGATAAAATAGACTTTAAAATAAAGCCTGTTACAAGAGATAAGGAGGGACACTACATAATGATCAAGGGATCAGTCCAAGAATAAGATGTAACATTAATAAATGTTCATGCACCCAACATAGGAGCACCTCAATACGTAAGGCAAATGCTAACGACCAAGAAAGGAGAAATCAACAATAACACAATAATAGTAGGGGACTTTAACACCCCACCTACACCAACAGACAGATCATCCAAACAGAAAATAAATAAGGAAACACAAGCTTTAAATGACACAATAGACCAGATAGATCTAATTGATGTTTATAGAACATTCCACTCAAAAGTGGCAGAATACACTCTCTTCTCAAGTGCACATGGAACACTCTCCAAGATAGATCATATCTTAGGTCACAAGTCAAGCCTCAGAAAATTTAAGAAAACTGAAATCATATCAAGCATCTTCTCTGACCACAACGCTATGAGACTGGAAATCAATTGCATGAAAAAAACCGTAAAAAACACAAATACATGGAGGCTAAACAGTGTGCTACTAAATAACCAAGAGATCACTGAAGAAATCAAAGAAGAAATTAAAAAATACACAGAAACAAATGACGATGAAAACACGACAACCCAAAACCTGTGGGACATAGCAAAAGCAGTTCTAAGAGGGAAGTTTATAGCAATTCAATCTCACCTCAAGACACAAGAAAAATCTCAAATAAACAATCTAACCCTACACTTAAAACAACTAGAGAAAGAAGAACAAAGAAAACCCAAAGTCAGTAGAAGGAAACAAATCATAAAGATCAGAAATAAACAAAACAGAAACGAAGTCTACAAAAGCAAAGATCAATAAAACTAAAAGCTGGTTCTTTGAGAAGATAAACAAAATTGATAAACCCTTAGCCAGACTCATCAAGAAAAAAAGGGAGAGGACTCAAATCAATAAAATTAGAAATGAAAAAGGAGAAATCACAAATGACACTGCAGAAATACAAAGGATTTTAAGAGACTACTATGCACAACTATATGCCAATAAAATGGACAACCACAAAGAAATGGACAAACTCTTGAAAAGGTACAATTTTCCAAGATTGAACCAGGAGGAATTAGAAAATATAAGCAGACCTATCACAAGTAATGAAATTGAAAGTGTAATTAATCTTCCAACAAACAGAAGTCCAGGACCAGATGGCTTCACAGGCGAATTCTATCAAACATTTAGAGAAGAGCTAACACCAATCTTTCTCAAAGTCTTCCAAAAAAGTGCGGAGGAAGGAACACTCCTAAATTCATTCTACAAAGCTACCATCACCCTGATACCAAAACCAGAAAAAGATATCACAAAAAAAGAAAAGTATAGACCAATATCACTGATGTATATAGATGCAAAAATCCTCAACAAAATACTAGCAAACAAATTCCAACAGCACATTAAAAGGATCATACACCATGATCAAGTGGGATGTATCCCAGGGATGCAAGGATTCTTCAATACATGCAAATCGATCAATGTGATACACCATATTAACAAACTGAAGAATAAAAACCATATGATCATCTCAATAGATGCAGAAAAATCTTTTGACAAAAGTCAACACCCATTTACGATAAAAACTCTGCAGAAAACGGGCATGGGGGAACCTACCTCAACATAATAAAGGCCATGTATGACAAACCCACAGCAAGCATCACACTCAATGGTGAAAAACTGAAAGCATTTCCACTAAGATCAGGAACAAGACTTTTACCACTCTTATTCAACATAATTTTGGAAGTCCTAGCCACAGCAATGAGAGAACAAAAAGAAATAAAAGGAATACAAATTGGAAAAGGAGTAAAACTGTTTGCAGATGACATGATACTATACATAGAAAATCCTAAGGATGCCACCAGAAAACTACTAGAACTAAATGAATTTGGTTAAGGTTGCAGATATAAAATTAATGCACAGAAATCTCTGGCATTCCTATACACCAACAATGAAAAATCAGAAAGAGAAAGTAAGGAAACACTCGCATTTACCACTACAACAAAAAGAATAAAATACCTAGGAATAAACCTGCCTAAGGAGGGAAAAGACTTGTACTCAGAAAACTATAAAACACTGGTGAAAGAAATCAAAGATGACATAAACAGATGGAGAAATATACCATGTTCTTGGATTGGAAGAATCAATACTGTGAAAATGACTATACTACCCAAAGCAATCTACAGATTCAATGCAATCCTTATCAAATTACCAATGGCATTCTTCACAGAATTAGAAAAAAAAATCTTACAATTCATATGGAAACACAAAAGACCCCGAATAGCCAAAGCAATCTTGAGAAAGAAAAACAGAGCTGGAGGAATCAGGCTCGCCTACTTCAAACTATACCACAAAGCTACAGTAATCAAGAAAGTATGGTACTGGCACAAAAAACAGAATATAGATCAATGGTACAGGATAGAATGCCCAGAGATAAACCCACACACATGTGGGCACCTAATTTATGACAAAGGAGGCAAGAACATACAATGGAGAAAGACAGCCTCTTCAATAAGTGGTGCTGGGAAAACTGGACAGTTCCATGTAAAAGAATGAAATGAGAACACTACCGAACACCATACACAAAAATAAACTCCAAATGGAATAAAGACTTAAACGTAAGATCAGACACTATAAAACTCTTAGAGGAAAACATAGGATAAACACTCTTTGACATAAACCACAGCAAGACCTTTTTTGACCCACCTCCTAGAGTAACAGAAATATAAACAAAAATAAACAAATGGGACTTAATTAAACTTGAAAGCTTTTGCACAGCAAAGGAAACCAAAGACAAGACAAAAAGACAACCCTCAGAATGGGAGAAAATATTTGCAAATGAAACAACAGACAAAAGATTAATCTCTAAAATACACAAAAAGCTCATGGAGCTCAATATCAAAAAAAACCAACAATCCAGTTAAAACATGGGCAGAAGACCTAAATAGACATCTCTTCAAGAAGACATACAGATGGCCAAGAGGCACATAAAAAGTTATTCAGCATCACTAATTATTAGAGAAATACAAATCAAAACTACGATGACCCCATGCCAGTCAGAATGGCCATTATCAAAAAACCTAGAAACAATAAATGCTGGAAAGGGTGTGGTGAAAAGGGAATAGAAACAAAATTGAGTTATTTGTAGTGAGGTGGATGTACCTACTATAGGTACAGATGTACCTATAGTGTGAAGTAAGAAAGAGAAAAAACAAATATCGTATGCTAACACATATACATGGAATCTAAAAAAAACAATGGTCTGATGAACCTAGCTGCAGGGTAGGAATAAAGAGGCAGACACAGAGAATGGACTTGAGGACATGGGGTGGGAGGGCAAAGCTGAGGTGAAGTGAGAGTAGCATCGACATATATACACTACTGAATGTAAAATAGTTGGCTGGTGGGAAGCAGCAGCATGGCACAGGGAGATGGGTTCAGTGCTTTGCGATGACCTAGAGGGGTGCGATAGGGAGGATGGGAGGGAGGCTCAAGAGGGAGGGGATATGGGGACATGTGTATGCATATGGTTGATTTGCTTTGTTGGGCAACAGAAAGTAACACAGTATTGTGAAGCAATTATACTCCAATAAAGACCTATTGAAAAAATTTTTTAAACTAAAAATGGAACTACCATATGATCCAGCAATTTCACTCCTGGGCATTTACCCAGAAAAAACAAAAATGCTAATTCAAAAAGATATATGCACCCTAATGTTCATAACAATACTATTTACAATAGCCAAGACATAGAAGCAACCCAAGAGCCCATCAACAGATGACTGGATTGAGAAGATGTGCTATACACACACACACACACACACACACACACACACACACACACACACACACACACACACACACACACAATGGAATACTACTCAGCCATAAAAAAGAATGAAATTTTGCCATTTGTGGAAATGTGGATGGACCTAGAGAGTACTATGCTTAGTGAAATAAGTCAGAGAAAGACAAATACTGTCTGATATCATTTACATGTGGAATCTAAAACCTAATACAAATGAATATATATGCAAAACAGAAACAGACTCACAGATATAGAAAACAAACTTGTGGTTACCAAAGGGGAGAGGTATGGGTAGAAGGACAAATTAGGGGTATGGGTTAACAGACACAAACTACTATGTATAAAATAGGTAATAAGAATTTACTCTATAACACAGGGATTTACAGCCATTATCTTTTTTTTTTTTTTTCCTGCGGTACGCGGGCCTCTCACTGTTGTGGCCTCTCCC
>NW_020175831.1:2327949-2359767 GCF_003031525.2 Neophocaena asiaeorientalis asiaeorientalis | reverse complement strand
CACACACACACACACACACACACACACACACAATGGAATACTACTCAGCCATAAAAAAGAATGAAATTTTGCCATTTGTGGAAATGTGGATGGACCTAGAGAGTACTATGCTTAGTGAAATAAGTCAGAGAAAGACAAATACTGTCTGATATCATTTACATGTGGAATCTAAAACCTAATACAAATGAATATATATGCAAAACAGAAACAGACTCACAGATATAGAAAACAAACTTGTGGTTACCAAAGGGGAGAGGTATGGGTAGAAGGACAAATTAGGGGTATGGGTTAACAGACACAAACTACTATGTATAAAATAGGTAATAAGAATTTACTCTATAACACAGGGATTTACAGCCATTATCTTTTTTTTTTTTTTTCCTGCGGTACGCGGGCCTCTCACTGTTGTGGCCTCTCCCCTTGCGGGGCACAGGCTCCGGACACGCAGGCTCAGCAGCCATGGATCACGGGCCCAGCCGCTCCGCAGCACGTGGGATCTTCCCGGACCGGGGCACGAACCCGCGTCCCCTGCATCGGCAGGCGGACTCTCAACCACTGCGCCACCAGGGAAGCCCTATAGCCATTATCTTGTAATAACATATAATGGACTATAATCTGCAAAAATACTGGATCACTATGCTGTACACCTGAAACTAATATTGTAAATCAACTATACTTTAATTTTTTAAAGTTACTAAAATACATACATACATTAAAGACAGTAGGCTCAATTGAATAAATATAGCTTCATGGAAAACTCACTACATTGTCCTTATTTTCCTCATCGGGATATAAACTGGCTCCAGTCCTGGACCAGCATTTACTACCCAGGGCACTTCACCTCTTGTAAGTGACCTAGTTTCTTTCAGTTCTTTGGTTCTTTACAGCTTGCGGGGTAATCATAATCTCTACCTTGAGGTTTTGAAAGGGATGTTATATACTTGTACTTTTCAGCTCATCTTATCAGATAACTGTTACCTTTTATGGTGATCTTAGGGGAGCCACTAAAATTCAGAGATCATTTCATTAAACACAGGTATCTGAAAGTCCCCATCTCAGAATCAAACATCAATGTGAATAGTTAATTTGCTCCTGTGTACCTCCCTTCCTTTGTACTGCCCATTATTTGTGGGGCAGTTATTCCATTTACATTATAAATTTTTAGTATCGAATTTATTTTTTACTCTCCTTGAAGTTGGAAAAGTCATGTAGTTCTTTTAAATTCCAAATAATAGAATTTGCTTCCCCATAATGGCCAGAAGTGAATGTTGTGTACTTTGCCCCAGTCATATAACCTTGCACTCATTCACAGGAAAAAAGGTTAGAAAAATAGACAGTCACACTCTAAAAAATTGAAACAAGTGGGTCTGCAATTTCAAGGAAATTTTCACATACATTATATCATTTTTACCCCGCAAGCCCTATGAAGGAGGAAGAAACTGATCTCTCATGTAACAAATGCAGGGCTGAGACATCAGGAGATAAAGTGACTCTAAGGTCTCATAGCTAGCTGGTGGGTGAAAGGAGGCCAAGACTAAAGCCCTCTCTGTTTCAATCACACTCTTTCAATTACATTTATACCCTTATTGTCTTCATTCATTTAACAAATATTACTGAGCATCTTCTCAATAAGAAGGCAGGGGGTGAGTCGAGCTGAAGATACAAATGTCAGTATACCACATAATTCCTGTGTTTCAAGGAGCTTACAGTCTTTTGGGGGTGGAGGCAAGTGTACAAATAAGTTTAGAACTAGGCAGGATATACATGCTGTTCAAAAACTTTATTTATTGAACCACGGGGATCCAAAGAAGGTGCAACTCATGTGCAATTGGTTCAGCCTTACTGCCTCACACTCACATGTGTTTCTCTGCTTTTTCTGAGTGAGATTTGCAGTGTTTCTCACAATGAAAGATAAGGACCACCTGCACCAGAATCACCTGGAGTGGTTATTACATACAGATTCCTGGGCTCCACCTCAGATCTACCAAAATAAATATGTCTTGGAACCCAGGAATTTTTTTAAAATATGGAATGCTTCAGAGATTGGTTCAAGATGGCAGAGTAGAAGGACGTGCACTCATTCCCTCTTGCGAGAGCACCAGAATCACAACTAACTGCTGAACAATCATCAACAGGAAGACACTGGAACTCACCAAAAAAGATACCCCACATCCAAAGACAAAGGAGAAGCCACAATGAGATGGTAGGAGGGGTGCAATCACAATAAAATCAAATCTTGTAACTGCTGGGTGGGTGACTCACAAACTGGAGAACAATTATACCACAGAAGTCCACACACTGGAGTGAAGGTTCTGAGCCCCATATCAGACTGCCCAAGTTGAGGGTCTGGCAACAGGAGGAGGAATTCCCAGAGAATGAGACTTTGAAGGCTAGTGGGATTTGACTGCACGACTCTGACAGGACTGGGGGATACAGAGACTCCACTCTTGGAGGGCACACACAACATAGTGTGTGCATCAAGCAAGACCCAGGGGAAGGAGCAGTGATCCCACAGGAGACTGAACTAGACCTACCTGCTAGCGTTGGAGGGTCTCCTGCAGAGGCAGGGGGTGGCTGTGGTTCACTGCAGGGCAAGGACACTGGCAGCAGAAGTTCTGGGAAGTATTCCTTGGCGTGAGCACTCCCGGAGTCTGCCATTAGCCCCACCAAAGAGCCAGGTAGGCTCCAGTGCTGGGTCGCTTCAGGCCAAACAACCAACAGGGAGGGAACCCAGCCCCACCCAACAGCAGACAAGCTGATTAAGCTTCTACTGAGCTCCGCCCACCTGAGCAACACCCAGCTCTACCCATCACCAGTCCCTCCCATCAGGAAGCTTGCACAAGTAACTCACCCATCAGACAGTTAGACAGCAGAAGCAACAAGAATTACAATTCTGCAGCCTGCGGAATTAAAACCACAATCACAGAAAGATAGACAAAATGAAAAGGCAGAGGACTATGTACCAGATGAAGGAACAAGATAAAACCTCAGAAAAACAATTAAATGAAGTGGAGATAGGCAACCTTCCAGAAAAAGCATTCAGAATAATGACAGCAAAGATGACCCAGGACCTCGGAAAAAGAATGGAGGCAAAGACTAAGAAGATGCAAGAAATGTTTAACAAAGACCTAGAAGAATTAAAGAACAAACACCTAGAAGAATTAAAGAACAAACAAACAGAGATGAACAATACAATAACTGAAATGAAAAATACACTAGAAGGAATCAATAGCAGAATAACTGAGGTAGAAGAACAGATAAGTGACCTGGAAGACAGGATGGTGGAATTCACTGCCACAGAACAGAGTATAGAAAAAAGAATGAAAAGAAATGAAAACAGCCTAAGAGACCTCTGGGACAATATTAAAGGCACCTCTAAATGCATTCACATTATAGAGGTCTCAGAAGGAGAAGAGACAGAGAAACGACCCGAGAAAATATGTGAAGAGATTTACCAAGATTACTCTACCCGGCAAGGATCTCATTTAGATTCGACAGAGAAATCAAAAGCTTTACAGACAAGCAAAAGCTAAGAGAATTCACCACCACCAAACCAGCTCTACAACAAATGCTAAGGAACTTAAGTGGGAAACACAAGAGAAAAAAAGGACCAACGAAAACAAACGCATAACAATTAAGACGATGGTAATAGGAACATACATATGGATAATCACCTTAAATGTGAATGGATTAAATGCTCCAACCAAAAGACACAGGCTCGCTGAATGGATACAAAAACAAGACCCATATATAGGCTGTCTACAAGAGACCCACTTCAGACCTAGCGACACATACAGACTGAAAGAGAGGGGATGGAAAAAGATATTCCATGAAAATGGAAATCAAAAGAAAGCTGGAGTAGCAATACTCACATCAGATAAAGTAGACTTTAAAATAAAGAATGTTACAAGAGACAAGGGAGGACACTACATAATGGTCAAGGGATCAACCCAAGAAGAAGATATAACAATTATAAATATATATGCACCCAACATAGGAGCACCTCAATCCATAAGGCAAATGCCAACAGCTATAAAAGAGGAAATCGACAGTCACACAATAATGGTGTGGGGCTTTAACACGTCACATACACCAATGGACAGATCATCCAGATAGAAAATTAATAAGGAAACACAAGCTTTAAATGACACAATACACCAGAGAGATTTAATGGATATTTACAGGACATTTGATACAAAAACAGCAGATTACACTTTCTTCTCAAGTGCACACGGAACATTCTCCAGGACAGATCACATCCTTGGCCACAAATCAAGCCTCAGTAAATTTGAGAAAACTGAAAACATATCAAGCACCTTTTCTGACCCCAACACTATGAGACTAAACATAAATTACAGGGAAAAAAACATAAAAGACACAAACACATGGAGGCTAAACAATACGTTACTAAATAACCAAGAGATCACTGAAGAAATCAAAGAGGAAATCAAAAAATACCTAGACACAAATGACAGAAAAAACACGACAATCAAAACTATGGGATGCAGCAAAAGCAGTTCTAAGAGGGAAGTTTATAGCAATACAATCCTACCTCAAGAAACAAGAAAAATCTCAAATAAACAATCTAACCTTACACCTAAAGGAACGAGAGAATGAAGAACAAAAAAAACTCAAAGTTAGTAGAAGGAAAGAAATATAAAGATCAGAGCAGAAATAAATGAAATAGAAACCAAAAAAACAATGGTAAAGATCAATAAAATTAAAAGCTAGGTCTTTGAGAAGATAAACAAAATTAATAAACTTTTAGCCAGACTCACCAAGAAAAAGAGGTAGAGGACTCAAATCAATAAAATTAGAAATGAAAAAGGAGAAGTTACAACAGACACCGCAGAAATACGAAGGATCATAAGAGACTACTAAAAGCAACACTCTGCCAATAAAATGGACAACCGGAAAGAAATGGACAAATTCTTGGAAAGGTAGAACCTTTCAAGACTGAACAGGAAAATTAGAAAATATGAAGAGACCAATCACAGAAATGAAATTGAAACCACGATTAAAAATCCTCCAACAAACAAAAGTCCAGGACCAGATGGCTTCACAGATGAATTCTATCAAACATTTAGAGAAAAGCTAACACCCATCCTTCTCAAACTCTTCCAAAAAACTGCAGAGCAAGGAACACTCCCAAACTCATTCTACGAGGCCACCATCACCCTGATACCAAAACCAGACAAAGATACTACAAAAAAAGAAAATTACAGACCAATATCACTGATGTATATAGATGCAAAAATCCTCAAAATAATATTAGCAAACAGAATCCAACAGCACATTAAAAGGATCATACACCATGGTCAAGTGGGATGTATCCCAGGGATGCAACGATTCTTCGATATATGCAAATTAATCAATGTGGAACACCATATTAACAAATTGAAGAATAAAAACCATATGATCATCTCAATAGATGCAGAAAAAGCTTTTGACAAAATTCAATGCCCATTTATGATAAAAACTTTCCAGAAAGTGGGCATAGAGGGAACCTACCTCAACGTAATAAAGGCCATATATGACAAACCCACAGCAAACATCATTCTCAATGGTGAAAAACTGAAAGTATTTCCTCTAAGATCAGGAACAAGACAAGGATGTCCACTCTCGCCACTATTATTCAACATAGTTTTGGAAGTCCTAGCCACAGCAATCAGAGAAGAAAAAGAAATAAAAGGAAGACAAACTGGAAAAGGAAAAGTAGAACTGCCACTGTGTGCAGATGACATTGTACTATACATAGAGAATCCTAAAGATGCCACCAGAAAACTACTAGAGCTCATCAATGAAACTGGTAAAGTTGCATGATATAAAATTAATGCACAGAAATCTCTTGCATTCCTGTACACTAACAACAAAAGACCAGAAAGAGAAATTAAGGAAACAATCCCATTTACCACTGCAACAAAAAGAATAAAATACCTAGGAATAAACCTACCTAAGGAGGTAAAGACCTGTATTCAGAAAACTATAAGACACTGGTGAAAGAAATCAAAGTTGACACAAACAGGTGGAGAGATATACCATGTTCTTGGACTGGAAGAATCAATATTGTGAAAATAACTATACTACCCAAAGCAATCTACAGATTCAATGCAACCCTTATCAAATTACCAGTGGCATTTTTTTTTTTTTACAGAACTAGAACAAAAAATCTTAAATTTGTATGGAGCCACAAAAGACCCCGAATAGCCAAAGCAATCTTGAGGGAAAAAAAGGGAGCTGGAGGAATCAGACTTCCTCACTTCAGACTATACTACAAAGCTACAGTAATCAAGACAATATTGTACTGCCACAAAAACAGAAATATGTATCAATGGAACAGGATAGAAAGCCCAGAGACAAACCCACGCACCTATGCTCAACTAATCTATGACAAAGGAGGCAAGGATATATAAGGGAGAAAAGACAGTCTCTTCAATAAATGGTGCTGGGAAAACTGGACAGCTCCATGTAAAACAATGAAATTAGAACACTGCCTAACAGCATACACAAAAATAAACTCAAAATGGATTCAAGATCTAAATGTAAGACTGGACACTATAAAACTCTTAGAGGAAAACATAGGAAGAACACTTTTCAACATAAACCACAGCAAGATCTTTTTTTGACCCACCTCCTAGAGTAATGGAAAGAAAAACAAAAATAAACAAATGGGACCTAATGAAACTTAAAAGCTTTTGCACAGCAAAGGAAACTATAAGCAAGATGAAAAGACAAGCTTCAGAATGGGAGAAAATATTCGCAAACAAATCAACAGAGAAAGGATTAATCTCCAAAATATATAAACAGCTCATGCAGCTCAATATTAAAAAAAAAAAAAATCAAAAAATGGGCAGAAGACCTAAATAGACATCTCTCCAAAGAAGACATACAGATGGCCAAGAGACACATGAAAAGCTGCTCAACATCACTAATTATTAGAGAAATGCAAATCAAAACTACAATGAGGTATCATCTCACACCAGTTAAAATGGGCATCATCAGAAAATCTACAAATAAATGCTGGAGAGGGTATGGAGAAAAGGGAATGTTGGTGGGAATGTAAATTGATACAGCCACTATGGAGAACAGTATGGAGGTTCCTTAAAAAACTAAAAACAGAACTACCATATGACCCAGCAATCCCACTACTGGGCATATACCCAGAGAAAACCATAATTCAAAAAGACACATGCACCCCAATATTCATTGCAGCACTATTTACAATTACCAGGTCATGGAAGCAATGCCCATCAACAGATGAATGGATAAAGAAGATATGGTACATATATACAGTGGAATATTACTCAGCCATAAAAAAGAACGAAATTGGGTCATTTGTAGAGACGTGAATGGAACTAGAGACTGTCATACAGAGTGAAGTAAGTCAAAAGAGAAAAACAAATATCATATATTAACACAAATATGTGGAATCTAGAAAAATGGTGCAGATGAACTGGTTTGCAAGGCAGATACAGAGACACAGATGTAGAGAAGAAATGTATGGACACCAAGGTGGGAAAGTGAGGGGGGGTGGGATGAACTGGGAGATTGGGATTGACATATATACACCAATATGTATAAAATAGATAACTAATAAGAACCTACTGTATAAAAAAAACTAAATAAAATAAAATTCAAAAAATAATATGGAATGCTTCATGAATTTTCATGTTATCCTTGCACAGGGACCGTGCTAATTTTCTCTGTATTGCTTGAATTTCAGTATATGTGTTGCCAAAGCAACCATGACCACGGGAATTTGTATTTTTAACAAGCTTCAAGGTCATTCTGATACACATTCAGGATTTAGAATCACTGTTTACCCTTGCATTGGGGTCTTTAAAAGAATATATTCATATATATATAAGAATATATTTTATATATAGAATGTATAAAGTAATATGAAGATTAAATCATAAGATGGCATTCACTTTTTGTCATACTCTTCTACTCCATTTAACATTGCCCCATGCATGCTGATTCACTAAAATGCTACTTGTCTCTAAAATATTTTCATTAAAATATTCTCTCTCAATCTCCCTCTTTCCCTCCCTCACTCCCTTCTTCCCCTCCCTCCCCCTTTTTAATCTATTACCAAATTCTGTGATACATTTCCTTTACACCGAGAGCTATTTTAACCTCTCAAAGAAAAACTGTGTCACTGACAGCACTGCACAGTCCTGGTTAGTGAGCATCAGCATTTGTACTAAGTATGTTCTACCATGTTTTCTTGAATTAAGTGTGCTTGCAATGTGTGACAATTCCCTATACCATTTTCTGGTGAGTTACGGTAAATAATTTTCACTCGCAGTGCTATTAAAAGATAGAGTTCATTTCTTATGGTACTGCCATAAGAAATATAAAGGGCATCATGTTGGATGTAAAAATTTTTTAAACAACTCAAGATGACTTTAGGGAAATGGTTGTAACAAAGGGAAAGGATCAGCAGAGGTTCAGGGTGGTGGAAATCTTTTGCCATTAGAAAGGATATCATAACATCCCTCTACCAGGGAGGATAAACTAACAATTACGAGTGGAATGGGAAGAAACTATGGCTTGTGACATCTGGGGATTTAAAGAGAAGAAACAAATCCACTTAAGAGGAACCTCTGCACTCAGGAATTTGACCAAAAGAGCCTGTTCACTTAAGCTGCCCTGGAACGCACACTACTGCAGTTAACAGGGAACACCTACAGTGTTGCTGGGACTGCCACGTCCACACCTGGCAACGTTTCACTGCAGCCAATGGGAATAGCTACAAGATGCTACAGCAGTGGTTCTCAAACCTCAGAGGATCACCTGGAGGGCTTGTTAAGACAGAGTCCTGCGCTCCACGGCCAAAGATTCTGACTCAGCAAGTCTGGGGTGGGGACCTGAGAATTTACATCTTTAACAGGCTTCTAGGTGATGCCTGATGCTACGGGTTCTCAGAGCACACTTCGACTGGCACTGACCACTATTTGTAATAATGCAACAGTTTTTTCTTTGCATTAAACTAATATGTATTCATCAAACCTAAACACTGTGTCCATTATTTGCATCATGGGTGAAGAAACTTAGGCAAGAAGAAAACTCGTTGGACGGGCACTATTGTACCTGAAACATAATTATGTCTTACAACTACCTAATCCTCTCCCTTTGACTATCAATCATATCTATTCATCTTTTGTTGGTGTGCCTTGTCTACATATCATGAGGGATGGGGTGGAATCCAAATGTTAATAAGTGTTAAGTTATGGAGTTTTAAAAATCAAATCAAAATAGCAAAAATCATGAAAAAAATAATTCATGAAAGCTGACAAGCCTTCACCCTTATCATCTCAAGGTTAAATAATGATCAGAATTCTTTCAGCTGAAGTATTTACGTTGCATCTTGATGTTTGGCTATCATAAATATACAACTGAGCTATTAGGCTCTATTTTTCATTGCAGATGAAACTGATGCATCTTTTTTTTTTTTTTTTTTTTTTTTTTTTTTTTTTTTTGATGCATCTTTGTGTGGTGTAGTCTGACATAGTAAAATTGTTACTCTCTAGGTAGGATATTCATAAAAATGTAATTATTGTAATCAGAAGAGTCTGGAAGCTCATGAGAGGGGATTGCCAGATTCATGATTGGCAGTTTTCAATCACTTCACACATAATAAAGAAACTTCTTAAAGAAGCCCTAGGAATCACTAATGTCTTACAGGAGGAAACTATTCTGAGCAAACAACAAAGGGTGTTGGGGGATGGTGGTGAGAACTCAAGTTGGCCTCCTCCGCCTGGCTTTGGGCAGGACTGGATGGAGTCCTTTAACATATTTCCTTCGGTTTACTCACTAACAGGTTTAACTAGCGTGCTATTTGCTGGGAGAGTGCTTTGAAAAGAAAGAGATCATGGAAAGACCATGATCTATCTTTTTATGGCTCTCCTCTTCGGCTTGTCACGTATTTTATCTTGATGTCTCAGTAAGAACTTCTTATTTGACATCCTGAAATGTGTCAAATGGGAAATAATTAGCTAAAAGTTTTTAGGGTTTCCTTGAGGAGTAATTGATTATAACAACTATTTGATGGTATATATATAGCCATGAAATGAAGATCTTTTACATAAAACTTTAAAATATTTCGGGAAGAAAAATGACTTTCAAGGAGACTCAGATTCTTTCGTGGTTTTGCCAAAGATGAGCTATATATGATCTTGGGTAAGTCGCTCCATCTCTCCAGACCTAAGTTTTTTCACTTATAAAATGAAGAGTTTGGCTTAAAAATCTCTCTGGTCCTTTCCCACGTATTACAATGAACCTGTGAGACCTTGAAAGGAAGTGGGAGAGGACTTTCCTGGTGGCACAGTGGTTAAGAATCCTCCTGCCAATGCAGGGGACACGGGCTCGAGCCCTGGTCCGGGAAGATCCCACATGCCGCGGAACAACTAAGCCCATGAGCCACAACTACTGAGCCTGCGCTCTAGAGCAACAACTACTGAGCCCATGTGCCACAACTACTGAAGCCCTCGTGCCTAGAGCCCATGCTCCACAACAAGAGAAGCCAGCGCAATGAGAGTAGCCCCCGCTTGCCGCAACTAGAGAAAACCCGCACGCAGCAACGAAGACCCAACACAGCCAAAAATAAATAAATAAAATTTATTTTTTTAAAAAAAGGAAGAGGGAAAACATCTCTGTTGCTCAGCAGGCAGCGCTGGTGATATGGGGGGAAGGTTAACACCACAGGCTCCCATGGTATTCATGAATGTGGCCCTTGCTCTGCTCACTCAGACATAAACGCTTACTGTGTACATCTGTATACTAAGACACCTGGATGTGAAAAATTTAACCCTGTGATTTAACTTGTGAACATGAAGGAGAAGCTACACTGTTCACCAATACTGCTAAATACTTGATGTTTTTTACTCAACAAACATTTACTGAGCACTCACCATTCCTTGTACAGAAACGTGAGATTGGGCTTGGGGTGCAGTGGGTACAGAGTTTCCTCTCAGAGCACCACAGTTACATATGAGGGACAGACCTACAGGAAGCGCATAATCAGGATGGGTTGAAAGTAGAGTGAAGGCCCTGTGATGGTCCACACCCTTGGTCCTGTGCTTCCAGAGACAAAAGATATTTCCATTAGGAGAACGACAGTAATGCTTCTCTTTTCTCTTTCCTTTCTTTTTTTTTTTTTTTTAAAGACATGACTATCAGTCAGGATTCAATGTGTTTACAGCTTGACTACTTCATAGAAAAACGTGTCTATAAAACACCTGGTAGTTGTGAAAAGGGGTAAGGCCCACGCACGGAACAAAATAAATATATTTATTCAGCTGTCCCAAGCCATTACCAATCTCCTTACACCCAAGGACTGTCTGTCCCCTCCTAAATTTTATTTCTAATATTCTGGCTACATAGGTAAAAAAAAAATTTTTTTTCAGAAAATCAAAGTCCTACCCCCATAATTATCCTTGAGTACAAACACTCTTTATGGCATTTCAGACCAGCTTTGATACTCTGAACCAGAAAGATGGTTGCAAGTGCATTTATCTCGTGTATCAAACACAGTGATGAAAGAAAAAGTTACTTGTCAATGCAGTTCAACAAGTATCTCCTGAGCACCTTTCGTGTACCTGGCTCACTGAATTAAGGACACCAAAGAGAGCAGAGATTCTGGTATGTTCTCCAAGCCACAGTGTCAGAGTAAACAGTGAGCCTGCTGCCTGACCCACAACCTATAGACAGCAAGGCTGCCCCCAGTGGACTCTGAAGTTACCCTTTGCTCCTATCTCATCTCCAAAGCTGAATTCTAACCCTGCCTTCTTCCTTTCAGTGACTTTTCCAAGATAAGCTATGCTCACCTGCTTAAATGTATCACCTTATGCATTTTCAAAGGCTTTGAATTTTATTGTGCTAATGGACATTTAATTCACTCAGAATTCTGATCAGGTAGCTTTTCATAGGCAGGTAGGCTCTGCCTTACTGTGTCAAAGTACTGGTTATGTTGAAATCCCTTCTAGACAGGATCCCTAAAGGAGGGTATTTCCATTGAACACATGGGTAATTTTGCTTATTTAGCGAAGGAGAAGGGACACCACCTGAGAGGTATCCCAAACGAGGCATGTTGGGAAAACCTCCAAGCAGGCAGAGAAGTTGGAAGGGGTTGTGCCATAATTAAGGTGATCACATTTTCCTAATCAGACACAAGGGCAGATAGCCTGACACACGGTCTGAAAACAGGACAGATTATTTGAAATCTGGGATGTATGATCACCATCTTCACAGTGAATGAAGCCTGAGACCGGCAGCTGTTCAGAGTGAAAGTCATTACCGATGAGTCTCTGTACACTGAGGGATCCAGAGGAGTGGGTGGAAGCCTGCTGATGTCATCCACTTATGAGCCAGGGCTTCCTCACACAGCACAAAGAAGGTCTGTTACCAAGGGTTTCATGGAACTACTTGCTGTCATCACCTTGTCTGCAAGGACAAAGGTGCAATCTACTGACCAAAAATAAATGAAGCTTCCAAATAACAGTCTGGGAATGCAAAATACAAGCAGGAGCATACTGTTATATGTCAATTATATCTCAATTTAAAAAAAACAGAAGCAGCAGCAAGCATAGACAGCTCATAGCTATCCTTTACGTTTTTGGTTCTATAGCTGCTTCTTAGACAGATTTCAAACATCACACTATTTTTAAAAATTAAATCCGCATCACTCTGCCTGCTAATCTTGTGCATTCGATTTGAAACTTGGGAATTGTTTTGTTGCAAAGGAGGAGATTCAGAAATTCCAGTTCTCCTACTTAATACAAGTATTATGTCCAGCATAATGTGAGAAAAGTCTCCCTTTGTTGCCAACACTCAAAGTCAACTCTTAGTTATGTGCTTTGAGAACGAGCCTTGGAAAATATTTCAACTCTAATTCCTATCACCAACATAGAACATTTAGGCCTCTATCTCCACTTTTAAGTTACTGTATGCTTTTTCAACTTGTATCTTATCAAAAAACTGATTTTATTTTTTTAAAATGACATCAAAACAAGTTTATTTTGATGATTCAATGGTTTATGCTATGTGTATCACCATTTTAGCTCTATCAGAGTGGTTAAGAGAGACTTTGATTTTATAGGAAACTCAAGGTCAAAGTCTATAGGACTTCAGAAACACGAAAGAAGTGTATCTGAATATACCTGGTGTGTTGTTTATAGCTGCAAATGATCAACGAAAAGTGGGTGAAATACCCCTTTTTTATAATCTCACATAAGAAGTCTGGAGGTATGGCATTTGCAAGGTTGGCTATTTCAGGGGCTCAGTGACTTACTGAGCATCTGGATTCTTCCCACATTTCTATCCCATCATCCTGGGCACATTGGTGTTAATCCTTTAGCCTGCTCCCTATGGTCAGAGGACGGTCATTGCAGCACCAAATAACAACCTCACACCTCATGTAAAGAACCAAAGATGACGGTATCCTCATAAAGAGGGAAAGAAAGAGTTTCCCAGAAACCAGGCACTTTGGAAAGTGGTCAGCCTCTTTAATGGGAAGTGGGCTCTCTGTCAGCGCATGAAAAGGGTGAGAGGGACGGCAGTTGAATAGACAACCAACAATATCACCATAGGTGGGAACTGAGAGAATGTTTATTTACATATATTGAAAGTTAATGGAACCTTCTGATTATTTTCCAAGGAGATTATGTCTGTGAGATGAGTTTACAATCAAGTAACGATTTTCTAATCAGTTAAAACAGTACACTATTGATACTATGTATAAAATAGGTAACTAATGAGAAAAAATACATTTAAATCAACTATGCACATGGCTGATTTACTTTGTTGTACAATAGAAATAACAGCATTGTGAAGCAATTATACTCCAATAAAGATGTATAAATTAAAAAACTATACTTCAATAAAATAAAAACAAACAAAAAACAATCATAGGTGCTTTTACAAAATTAATCTTCCTAGTGTCAATGGGAAGAGTAAGATTTCAGGATAACAGATGCCAGTGGCAACACGTAAGCATCAGATGCAAAGTATACATAATTATCATAATTAACAGCGAGTGTGGAGTATCAGGCAGAACACCCTGACCTGCAGGGATCTGCAGTGATGGTTAATAGACAATGGTGTTTTTAGAGATAAGAAAAAAAAAAAACAGTAAAAAGGAGAGGGTATATGTGAGGTGTGTCTAAGGGTGTGTATGATGGTTGAGTTGAGGGCGGTCAAAAATGTACAATCTTCTAGACAATGATAATTAATGCCTGTTACCATCATATGTTTCCTACGGAATTATATAATGCCACATATGAAGTGTTCTTGCCAAAAAAACCAAGCCAAGTCAGATTAAACTTCCAGATCTAACACTCAGCTTATAGGATGTACAGGAAACAGAGGAATTTGTTAAGCAACATCTCAGTGAAATAATCAGCAAAATCCAAAAATGATGCAGGAAATTTAAACCTGATTAGATATTTGATACTAAGGAAACTTTATCAATATTTTGGGGAGTTATAAAGGTATTGTGGTTATATTTTGTTTTGCAAGTACACCTCTTTATTTTGCTAGTCACTTAATCCAAATATGCAGTTATGTTTTTAAAAAGAGTCCATATCTTTTAGAGACACATGCTGAAATGCTTACAGCAGAAACGAAATGACATCTGAGATTTACTTCAGATGCCTCAAAATAACCCAGTGGGGGGACTTCCCTGGTGGTCCGGTGATAAAGAATCCGCCTTGCAATGCAGGGGATGCGGGTTCCATCCCTGGTCAGGGAACTAAGATCCCACATGCCATGGGGCAACTAAGCCTGTTCGCCACAACTACTGAGCTCAAGAGCCTCAACTAGAGTCCACGTGCCCTGGAGCCTGTGTGCCACAACTAAGACCCGACGCAGCCAAAAAAAAAATAAATTACCCAGTGGGAGCATAGGTGGAAGTTAAAGTGGGAGGAATGACATGCTATGAAGATTTATAGTCATTTACTCACTATCAATAAAGCCTCTGTTCATTTTGAGAAGGTATAAATCTGGTGCACTTAGAACCAAGAAACTTAATTTTTAGACTTCATTTGCTTTCTATAAGTACAGCAAAACCAAAAATCAAACCTCTTCACAGCAATAAGCCAGTTTTGTTCCAATAGGAATTCAAATTCAAAAAAACAAATGCAACACACACATACACTGAACAGCACAGACAGGATTCAAATTCTCAAAAATATGAGTGATGAAGACACCCTCCAAACTCCAGATTGTTTGCAAAAGTTCCATGAGCACCGCCCCCAATAAGGCATCTAAACAATACAGGGCAAAGCTGTGATCTGATACATGCAGGTATTTTCCTGGCTATATCTAAGCATCTCCTAGACTTCTACTTAAATGATCTTGAGACTATCTCAAGAAACTAGTTTGGTTCTCCCTTTTACCAGCATGAAATAATAACAAGAGGTAGGGAAAAATTGGAATGGGAATTGCCCAGCAAGGACCATAAAGGGTTGAAGGAAATAACCATTATTTTTGGTGGTGTTCTCCCTTCTACAATCTTCTTACTTTCTGACTCCATCCCTCTTCATCTCCCACCTGAGCTTGTATTGTGCCCACGTCCTCTGGCTTCCCTGAGCCTTTCTCATTTCTGCCCTCTCTCTAAATTTTCAGTGCTCCCAAATTCAATTACAAATTCCGAAATTAAGGTTTCAATCACAGCAATATGTAATAAAACACTACTAGAATTTTAGATTTGTTTGATCCCCCAAAGCCATCTTCCATCAGAGTTCTAATTCCCGTTCTCTCCGTGTGCTGACCTAATCTAGCACTTAGGATTCTAACTACTTCTAATGGACATTCTCAGCTACCAGCTCACAGTCCTAAGGACCTATCATCCTTACGTTCTCTCTCATCAGAATGCTCAGCGGCTGCATCCTAGAGAGGTAGTTATTAATATGCCTTCAATAACAAGCTAAGGAGGGGCTACAGAGAAGAGAAAAATATGCCTGATCATTCTAATTTACTTTAATGTAGTAAAAATTCCCAATTAAAGGTACAGTTTAGTTAGTGTTTGGAAATGAGGGTCATACCAATTACTTGAACAAGGTACTGGTAAGCTTTGTTCTTCTACCCTGATGAAAATTTTGTCACAGAAATCAAGACGTAGGCTTTACAATGTATGTGATAAGGTTCATGTAATCTAGACAGTTCCACAAAAGTTTTTTCCTTCGGGGTAGTCAAGGTGACTCATGACTCCCCCAGTCCTATTTTTTATGCCCCCCACTGAGATAAGATAGAAATGTTTTAAACTATTGGACTTTCCTAAAACTCAAGACCCACGCACTGCGTTTCTGTTCTTAATGCCATGAAAGGGTGCAGGTGACCTGTTACACTTCTATTTGGTGCCAGGGGCTCCCATGAAGCTTCAGGCTCCAGACTTGCCTGTTAAAGTTCCATCTGTTCCCTCTTTTACCCAAATTCACTGTGTGGGGCAATGATATTAAAGACTTTCCTCAAAGCTGAAAAAATAAATAAACTATTGGACTTTCAGGCAAGAATATATTTTAGAACAGGTCTCTAAACCTTACTAGTCAGCAGAATCACCTGGGGATTTTTTTTTTTCCTGAATCAGATTCTCAGCCAGAGTGGGAGAAAGTAAGTGGCTGGGTAGGAATGTTTTTAAACTCTCCATGAAATTCTAATGATCAGTTAGGTTCGGGCACTATGTTGAGAGTACAGGGCCACCTCGCAGTACCTCCTAAGTCAAACCACTTACCTGCTTGGAACCATAAAGAAAAGGGAGAAAAGCCTTTCTGAGCTCCAGCCTGCTTCCCAACTACCTGGCAAAGTGCATCGCTTCTCTGTTCTTGGAGCCCTGTAATCCAGGCCACCCAGTTCAGCTGTTCCTACTTCCATACAAGCAGGTGATTCCTCCTGTAGAAAAAAAGAACATACACTCATTAGGACCCTAAGTATGGAGCTTTACAAAGAGCTAATTTACCAATGACAACAACTTTGCAAGGTTGGTATCGCCACCATTTTGTAGCAGAAAAAACTGGGGCTGAGATGATTAGAGTGCAATTTTGCCAGGTTTTCCCCATGGTTAGTCTCAGAGGGCAGGTTTGGAACCCAGTGCTGTGGGACCGGAGAGATTACTGACGTAGTCATTTGTGCCTTGTTCTTACTTCTATTGGAGACTTACTTGGTAGAGGGAAAGGTGATTTCCCCCTTCCTTTCCTCTCTGGAAGGAAACCTGGCTTTTTGTTCTGAGGCACAGGACCCTTTTATGCTCAGTTGTAAGAACTTTAAGAGCTTCTTTGTGGTTAAGAACTGGAAAAAGCCAGACTTACTTTATTTTTTTTTAATTTATTTGGTTGCACCAGGTCTTAGTTGCGGCTTGAGGGCTCCTTAGTCGTGGCATTCGAACTCTTAGTTGCAGCATGCATGTGGGATCTAGTTCCCCAACCAGGGATGGAACCCGGGCCCCCTGCATTGGGAGCATAGGGTCTTAATCACTGCACCACCAGGGAAGTCTTTTTTTTTTCATTTACAGACTTTGAGAATTATTGTCTTTTCAAGAAAAGAAGCTGGAATTACCCTAAAAAGGGAGGAGATGGAAGGCAATGTTTCACAGGGAAGACAGCTATGCCCCTACCCTGAGAAGATGGGTTCCCAGAGGCTGGAGAGAGGTGTGGACATTACTTGCATCCTAGTGTGTAGAACAATTCAGAGTTTTCCAATGAACCACTATAGCTGCAAAAGGGCAAAGAACGTGCCACCCTCAACCAAACTCAGGCAGCTGTCCCATCTCAAAACCTGACTCATGGGGAATCCCAGAAAGAGGAAAGGAACTAAATTCACTTCATAGCCATAGCATACCTAGAACGTTTACCCTTGAGCCCAGGGCGTCCTGAGAGCCTTCAGGTGTGGAGCCAATGGCAGCCCTGCCTGGGCAAGTTTTCCTTCTCTTTCCCATCTCCCACAGCTGGCTACTGAGATGCACAAAAGGCTGTACTTGTGTACAGAGCCCTTGGGGTAACGCTCGGAGCTTAGCTACCTGCTCATGGAATGTAGTCATCTGCTCACAGATTCAAAACATCTGGTTCTTTATCAAAATAAACAGACTGAGTGAAAGAAGCCAGATATGAGAGAACAGAAACCATATGTTTGATTATATGAAGTCCAAAACAGACTAAACTGACCCATAATGACAGAGGTTAGTACTACTAACCTTTGGCCAGGTATTGACTGGGAGGGAGCACAAGGGAGCCTTCTAGGGGGCTAGAGGCCTTCTAGGGGGCTAGAAATATTCTATAGCTTGATCTGGATGGTGACTACACAGGTGTAAACACGTGTGAAAATTCATTGAGCTGTGCCTTTAAGATATGTGCATGTTACTGTTACATATTATGTGTTACCTCCACAGAGTAAGTACATAATAAAAGCAAATAAGCCAACAAACTTGGGTACTAAACAGTAACCTACAATGACCTACCAGCTCTAGCTTGCCTATTACTGGGGCCACTTAATCCTCTCTTGCTGACTCAATCCCTTCCTAATTCCTAAAATTAATCTGGCTCCCTCCACCAAAACCACACAGGAAATTTTTAACACCAGAGGAGAGCACTCAGCCCAATAGCCCTCACCCATGGGGGTAACCTGTAGCATGATGTGTGTGTGCAGAGATGTCAGCCAGACTGCCCAGGTTCAAATCCCTCCTCTGCCACTTTTTGATTACAGCCTTAAGCAGGTTACTTAATTCTCTACACCTCAGTTTCCTGATCTGTGTAACAGGTTTAAAAATCAGGATTAAACAAGATTATTCCATGTAAAAGCACTCAGTAAATACCCATTATTATTAAATGCCAAGCCTATGAAAAGCACTTTACCAATATTGTCTCATTTAATTCTTAGAGCAACCTTGTCTGATAGCTGGTGTTATCACCATTTTAAAGTGAAGAAACTGACGTTTACAGAGGCTAAATTTGCTTAAGCTTACATAGTTGGAAAGGGGCAAAATCAGGGTTTGAACTCAGGTCTGTTTTGTCTTTTCCTGTCAAAGGGCTTCCCCAACCCCCACCTGGGCCCTCCCAACCCCTGTGTTCCATTGGCTTCCTCCTGGGCCTCCATGCTGCTGAGACTAGACCACACAGCCCACTCTTCAGGGAACTTTCTAGTCCTTCAGATTCTGTCTGAGCCCCGGGTTCAGAATAATCAGCCTAAGTAATAGGCAACAATTGGATCAAGATGGTGAAATGAGCTCATAAGATCATGTCCCCTTCCACCCAAATTTTCTTACAATGACAGGTGCAAAATGTTGTTTTTTTGTTCGTTTTTAAAGGATTAATTTATTTACTGTTTTCTTTTTTTTCATTTTTTTAAATTTTTTTTTTTTGGCTGCTTTGGATCCTCGTTGCTGCGCGCAGGCTTTCTCTAGCTGCAGCGAGCGGGGGCTACTCTTTGTTGTGGTGCACGGGCTTCTCATTGCCGTGGCTTCTCTTGTTGCAGAGCACAGCCTCTAGGCGTGCGGGCTTCAGTAGTTGTGGCGCACAGGCTTAGTCACTCCATGGCATGTGGGATCTTCCCTGACTAGGGCTCGAACCCATGTCCCCTGCATTAGCAGGTGGGTTCTTAACCACTGCACCACCAGGGAAGCCCCAAAGAAATTCACATGGTACTGATAAACAGGAAAAGGCACTATTATCAGAAAGTTTTGAAATACTTAAAAGATAAAAGTTAATCAACATTTACAAGAGTGAGGAAAAATCACATCCCCAAACTGGCTGCAGAAAACAAACCAAATAAATGATTAAAATAATGGAAAGAGCAAATCCAGAGTTTCCATACTCAGAGACATTTACAATAATACAGAAGGCTCTGAATCAACCAGCAGGATAATTTATTAAAGAACAGGGCTTCCCTGGTGGCGCAGTGGTTGAGAGTCTGCCTGCCGATGCAGGGGACGCGGGTTCATGCCCTGGTCCGGGGGGATCCTGCGTGCCGCGGAGCGGCTGGGCCCGTGAGCCGTGGCCGCTGAGCCTGCGCATCCGGACCCTGTGCTCCGCAGCGGGAGAGGCCACAACAGTGAGAGGCCTGCGTACCATAAAAAAAAAAAAAAAAACTGTATTCAGGGGCTTCCCTGGTGGCACAGTGGTTAAGAATCCTCCTGCCAATGCAGGGCACACGGGTTCGATCCCTGGTCCGGGAAGATCCCACATGCCGTGGAGCAGCTAAGCCCATGCACCACAACTACTGAGCCCGCAAGCCACAACTACTGAAGCCCGAGCACCTAGAGCCCGTGCTCCGCAACAAGAGAAGCCACCGCAATGAGAAGCCAGCGCACCACCACGAAGAGTAGCCCCCGCTCGCCACAACTAGAGAAAAGTCCGTGCACAGTAATGAAGACCCAATGCAGCCAAAAACAAATAAATTTATATATTTTTTAAAAAGCACTGTATTCAGAACATGGGGCCCAATAGCCTTCCCCTGCCCCTGAACTAGCAGAAAGAAACCATCAGGAGTGTTTTCACAGGGACAGAGGGGGATAGGAGGCGAGCACCCAAGAGGAAGTGTTAGATGACGAGGTAGCTCTGCAAGGAAGAAAATGCTCACAGGTTGCCGCCAGAGTGAGGCCTTCCTGGCTTTAGTATCAAGACAAAGAAATACTACAAATGTGTGGTGTATTGGTTTTCTATTGCTGCCATAACGATTTTCCACAAACGGTGGCTTAAAACAGCACAAATTTATTACTTTACCGTTCTGTAGATCAGAAGTCCAGGGCTAAGCTCAAGGTGTCAGCACTCCTTTCTGGAGACTAGGGGAGAATTTATGTTTTGCATTTTCCAGCTACCAACAGCCATCACATATCTTAGCTCATGGCCCCCTTCCTCCATCCTCAGAGACAGCAACTCTCTGACCCTTCTGTATTAGTCACAGCTCCCTCTGATCACAGGTGGGAGAGCTTCTCTACTTTTAAGGAATCATGTAATTGGGCCCACCTGGATAATCCAGGCTAATCAAACTAACTTAATCACATCTGCGTAGTCCCTTTGCCATTTAAGGGAACGTTCACAGGTTCCAAGCGTTAGGCCATGGACATCTTTGGGACCATTTTTCTGCCTACCACATATGGTTATTGGGCGCCTGGCAAATAACCCCGCTTTCAGGTTTGGCAATTTGAGTGTTAGCTGTTCCACACAGGACCTGAATCTGGAGTAATACCCACAAAGACTGGTGGCAATGACCTAACCAGACTGTTCCTACAAAGTATCCTTGGTTGTTGCCCCCTTGGTTCCTGCTGGCTTTCCAAGCCTGATTTTCAGCCTTCTAGGTAATTCTGTGAGCTACCCAATAGCCTGCCAACAAATTATTTTTCTGTACAAATTAGCCAGAGCCAGTTTCTGTTACTTATGATCAGAGAAGAAGCAGATTAGCATCAGACTTCTCATCAGCAATGTTGGGTGCTAAAGACACCTGTGTAATACATTCCAAATTCTGAAAGAAAAATGATTTTGTACCTAGAAATCTATACCAAGGGACATGCACAATCAACTGTGAGAGCAAACTGGAGACATTTTTAACATACAAGGATTCAGGAGTTTTGCCACAATCACACTATCTCTAAAATAATTATGGCTCTCAAAAATGCACTCGAACAAAAGAACAATGACAAAAGGTAACCCAAAGAAAAAGATAATATGGAGTAAAAGGAAAAAACTGAGTCAAAACAAAAAGTAAAACTTAACTAGAATAAAACTAATTTGGTAAATTGCTTACAGCTATAGAGGCAAAAGGAGGAAGTCAGAGTAAAAATTTCTTGTTTAATGGGAAGACATGAAGGTGGATTAATTCTAGATGCGGATAAAAAACATGTATAACCATGAGAGTTCAAATTTTTTTTTTTTTTTTGTGGTACGCGGGCCTCTCACTGTTGTGGCCTCTTCCGTTGCGGAGCACAGGCTCCGGACGCGCAGGCTCAGCGGCCATGGCTCACGGGCCCAGCCGCTCCACGGCATGTGGGATCTTCCCGGACCGGGGCACGAACCTGCGTCCCCTGCATCGGCAGGCGGACTCTCAGCCACTGCACCACCAGTGAAGCCCGAGAGTTCAAATTTTAAGTTAACTATCTAAATAACCAAAACTGAGTTCATAACTTTGCCAACCCCTGAAGAAAATGGAATAAAGAAAACTTGCTCAAACAAAAGACAACAAGAAGAAACAGAAAAAAACAAAACCAAAAACACCTGAATAGAAAACATAAGCCAATAAACATGAGTGTATTTAAACATATTAACAATACAAAATGTGAATGAGTTAAGTTCCCATATTAAAAAAACAAGTTTTAATTTGGAGTTAAAAAAAAAGTCCAGCTACATATGCCATTACAATTAAAAGGAAAGAAGGCTATTTTCAAGTGATAAAAATCACAATTCACTAACAAGACATGAGAGTCAAGAACACATTCTCTTAATACAGAATTTTAAAATTCAACAAGGAGAAATAAAAACCAATCAATCTATATTGATGGTGGAAAATTTTAATATATCTATTGGAGAAATTAACAGACCAAAAAAATATTTTAAGCTAGTATATTTGAGTAATGCATAAAACCACTTGGAACTACAAACAACTTTGTAAAGATCACAGGGATTTCCATCGCACAAAATCCAACGGTCTTCATTTTATTCCATCCCTCAATGGTAATTGACACTTGGTGCGCCTCTCCCCAAAATGCTCTCTATCCGAGCCCCAGAGATGCCACGTTCTCCTACTTTCCCACTCTTTGTGGAGCAGTGTGCCCACCCTGTTTTGCTGGCTCCTCCTCCTATTCCTGACCAGTATCAAGGCAGTCCAGGCTCAGTCTTTCCTTTCTTCTCTCCCTACACTGCCTAGATGGCAGTTCTCACCCAATTCTCAGTCTTTAAATATCATCCCTATGCTAATGACTCCCAGATTTGTTTCTCCAGTCCTGAACTTTCCCCTGAGCTCCAGATTCCTTTATCTAGCTCTATTTGAATATCTAATAGGCATTTCAAATTTAACATGTCCCAAACTAAACTCTTGAGTTTCCCTACATACATCCTAAAATTTTTGTTGTTGTCTCAGATTTTTTTACTGTGGTAAAATACAAATAACATTTACTGCTGTCGCCATTTTAAAGTATAAAATTCCACAGCATTTAGTATATTCACAATGCTGTGCAGCCACCTCTATTGTGTAGCTTCAGAACTTTCTCATCACCCCAAATGGAAACTTCCATTAAGCAGTCACTCTCCAGTTCCTCCTCCCACACTGAGCCCCTGGCAAACACTAATCTATTTTCTGACTCTATAGATTTACTTATTCTGGATATTTCATATATATGGAGTCATACAATATGTGGGCTTTTTTGTCTGGTTCCTTTTCACTTAGTATAATGTTTTCAAGGTTCAGCCATGTTGTAACAGGTATCAGTATGTCATTTCTTTTCATAGCTGCATAATATTTCATTGTATGGATATACTACATTTTGTTTATCCTTTCATCTATTGATGGGCATTGGGTTTTTCCACCCATACACACAAAGGTTTTTCTTCCAGTGCCTCCCACTGTCTCCCTCAATCATCTCTGTCTCAGTTGGCAGCACTGCCACTGACCCAGTTGTTTAGGCCCCAAATCTAGGAGTCATCCTTGACTCCCTTCTTCCCCCGGCCCCACCCAACCCCTGATAGCCAAACCGTCAGCAAGTCCTAACTGTTATAACATCCAGGTATATCCCAATTTTGGTCACATGTCAACACTTCCCCAGCTACCACCTAGTCCAAACTGCTGTCCCTCTGGCCACAACTAAAGGTCTTTTTGCCCCATTTCTTTCCCCTCCAATTCATTTTCCCAGAGCAACCAAAATTATCTTCTATAAGTATTAATCAGATCATGCCACATCAGTGCTGAAGACCCTTCAACGGCTTGCTATTACACTGGAATAAAATCTAAACGTCTTGCTATGGCCAACAAGGTCAGCATGAACCAGCCCCTGCCTACCTCTGTGAGCATCTCTCCTACACTCTCCAGACACATTAGTCTCTCTTGGAGTCTCTCCCACACCAAGCACTTTCCTGACCTGGGGCCTTTCTACTTGCTGAGCTTCTGCCTGGACACACACCTTCCCCTTTAACTTTGCTCGGCCGCCTCCTTCTTACCTCTGCAGAGAGGTCTTCCCTGACTCTCCTATCTGAACTAGAGCCCTCACCCCTAGTCTCTCTAACCCCTTGCCCTGTTGGGTTTTTCCCTCATACAACTTAGAACCCTATAAAATTATATTTTTTGTATCTGTTTATTATCTCTCCCCACCCCCCTCCCGCCCCGCCAAGAATGTAAGCTCCAAAAAAGCAGGTACTTCGCCTTCAGCCAAGTCCCCAGGGCCTAGAGCAGTACCTAGAATATAGGAAGCATCTAGGAAATACCTGTCACTTGAACAATGAAGGAATTGCATTATACAGAAAGAGTACTTTGTGCTTAATAAACAGAATATCCATTCTTTGCAAACATCCTTTAATATTTATATGATTAGGCCATGAAGTGCTCTTCGGCCATGTTGGTGAGTATAAATTAGTGTTAGTTTTCTGGTGAATAATTTGATAATATCTATCCAATTTTAAAATGCAAATATCCTTTGAACCAGTACCATATATTAAAAAGTCTCTCCTTCCCCCATGAATTTCATTGGCACCTTTGTGATAAATCAAGTGATCTTCTATATGCAGGCCTATTTCTGGACTCTATTCTGTTCTGCTTATCTATTATCTATTTGAGCACTTTCAATTATGATATGGAGCTTCATATGGATCTAAGGAAAGTTCCTTTTCCACAATATAATTTTTTTCTATTGTTCTATGTCCTAGAACTGATTACTCTATAGAATAATAGATTTAGTAAAGATTTAATGTTATGGTAATACAGAGAATAATTTTGGTTTTGGTAGGAAGATTTTTACCATATTTAGGATATTCTAGAATATTTGTGTGTCTGGAGGCAGGGGGTGACATTTTTTTAAATTAAAGGTACTGCCACTTCGCATTTTTATATTGTTGTTCAATATTCTTCTCCCCTCCCAAAGTTCCTGAAGGACACTGAAATGATACAAATATGTTGCAAGGAACACTGAAAAGGTGACTTTTTTTATTAACATCTTTACTGGAGTATAATTGCTTTACAATGGTGTGTTAGTTTCTGCTGTAGGTGACATGTTTTGAATAGTACTCAGGTATTAGAAGCAAAATATCTTATAAAACTAACTTTTGGGGCTTCCCTGGTGGCACAGTGGTTAAGAATCCGCCTGCCAATGCAGGCAACACAGGTTCAAGCCCTGGTCTGGGAAGATTCCACATGCCACGGAGCAACTAAGCCCGTGCGCCACAATTACTGAGCCTGTGCTCTAGAGGCTGCGAGCCGCAACTCCTGAAGCCCAGGTGCCTAGAGCCCGTGCTCTGCGATAAGAGAAGCCACTGCAATGAGAAGCCCGCGCAGCACAACGAAGAGTAGCCCCAGCTCACCGCAACTAGAGAAAGCCCGTGCACAGCAACAAAGACCCAACACAGCCAAAAATAAATAAATTAATTAATTAGTTAAATAAAATTAAATTAAAAAAAAACTAACTCTTGGTTTGAGAAATTGTCGCTGTGTTCCATGGTGCTGAAGCAACTGAATATACAACCATGTGGAAATGTAAATGGACAAGACTCAAACTCTTCGTCATGCTAAGGACTCTAGCAAAGTAGACTTATTTGTCCATTATGCAAATAGGAAGAGGAGAGAGCCAAGAATCCTCTTCTGATAATGTTTGCACCACTTGGGAACACAGGTGTCAACTACAACATTATCACCAGGACAACAAATAAGACTATCCTAACAAACCATAACAAGTAAAACAGGTATCACTGAAGGTTATGTTCACATGACATGGCAATAATTTTTAAAATCTCTAGCATCTACAAGACTCCTTTGCTCAAATAATAGTTCCAATGATAGATTTATATTAGAGAGAAGAGAATGAGCTGGTAACAGTTATGAATATTTGTGCAAGACTTCATACCACATAGGAAACAAGAGTGGTGTCCTTGTGAGAGTACACATTTACCACCTGCCTCATCAGATCCCTTGACCAAGTTTTAAGATGAGGAAGAATGCCTCTCCCTTTGTAGCTGCAGTAGAGAAGAAACATTTTCTTCATCTCTTTACTAGATTTTTTTTCTATATTTTCAAAGTCCATCTCTGAAATACCATAAGTTAGCATTAAAAGCAGAACACACACACACACACACACACACACACACACACACACACACACACACAAAAGCAGAACACAGACCTGTGGGGCTCAGGTTTAAAATGGAAAAATGGATTGTTAGGATTTGACTTGACAGTAGTGAAATAGTAGGAATTCATCTTCCACATTACAGAAGAACGAGAGTCAGACTGACATCAAACTTCTTATCAGAAACTCAGGTACTAACACACGGTGAGGAAACAGATACCAAGCTCTTTGGTAACATGATTATAAACTAGAATATTGTATCCAGACAAACACAAGTAAGTGTGAAAGTAGAATGAAGACATTTTCAGACATGCAAGAACTTGGAACATTTATTTCTTAACATGCTCATTTTGGGGAAGTTGCTTGAAAATATTTTGCAGCACAACAAGGAGGAAAAAAGGGGAAGACCAGTGACCCAGGAAACAGCAAAATAAATCAAAAGAGCAGGAAAGGGAAGTTCCCATATGATTTAACGTGGAGCAAGATGTAAGAGCAACCAGGAGAGATTGGAGGAGAATGTGATGCCCAGGAGGGAGGGCAGTAGGAAAAAAAGGGGTGGAGAGGAGAATGGTAATAAGTGATAGAATAACAATATAATGAAATAATTGGGAAAAGTTGAAACTAAGCAAACGGCACAAAAGACCAAAAAAAAAAAAAATGAGTAGAAATACCAGAAAAAAAAAACCCTACACAATTTTAAAAAGGAAATGAAAGCATAGTGTGGCCCTTGGTTTCAAAGTAAAGAGAGAACTACCCCTTGGGGATAAAAATTTCGTGTTGGGAGCGTAGTGGCCCATCAAATTGAATAGACAAAGTCCATGTAAATTACAGAAGGCCTTCAAAGCTGGACTCAGAAATTTGTGCCCACGGTCTGATAAGCACAGAGAGCCATACTGGTTCTTGAGGAGGAGAATGAAAAGATAAAGGCAGCACTGCAGTGATGTTAGCTGGCAGGAGGAGAAGCAGGGAGCCAAAGGATAAGCCTGTTGCAATTTTCCAGGCATGAGGTGGACGAGTAAATGGACAATAGAGGAGGAAAAGAGAACAACCAGAAAGGCATTTCCGACAAGGACTACAGGACTCTGGTACCAGGAGTGGGTAAAGGCTGGGGATAGTTCCAGTGATTTCTGGTCTGTGAACTGGGAAAGCGGTGACGGCTGTTATCTAGTGTTGCTGTTTTACTATTATGCTCATACTTCTCCTCCTCCTCCTCCTCCTCTCCAAGCTGACATTAAGCTCCTTTGACTGTAGAGACTAAAGCCTGTGTTTGTGTCCTTGACGGCAGCACTGGGTCCTACAACAAGAGTCACTCGGCTGGTGCTTGTGATTGTGTGGCTGTAGGTGGTGGTGGTGGTGGTGATGGTGATGACGATAACAATGATGTCTCAGTGCCTTAAAGACAGTGGGGAGGAGGAGTGACTTGGGACATAAAATAATGATGGTAGAATTAGAGCATCTGAGAGATATCAGCTCCTATTGGAAGTTTGAAGAAAGTACTTTTGAAAATATTGCTGTTACTTCTGTAGTGAAATACCTTCATTTTTCCTTTCTTTAGTACCCTTTACTTAACTCCATCTATACAGGGATACCCTGCTTTTCCAAACTTTGCTCTATGCCACTTCACTTTTACGAAAGACCTACATTAGTACCTGTTTTCACTTATTAAAAGAAATCTGAAAAAGATTTTCACTTCTACAAAACAAGGCAAAGGGGCTTCCCTGGTGGCGCAGTGGTTGGGAGTCCGCCTGCCGATGCAGGGGACACAGGTTCGTGCCCCGGTCCGGGAAGATCCCACATACCGCGGAGTGGCTGGGCCCGTGAGCCATGGCCGCTGAGACTGCGCGTCCGGAGCCTGTGCTCCGCAACGGGAGAGGCCACAACAGTGAGAGGCCCGCGTACTGCAAAAAAAAAAAAAAAAAAAAAAAAAAAAAAAAACAAGGCAAAAATAGTGTTCAGTGCTTGTTTTGCAGCGAGCCATTATAGAGGCAGCGCGCACCCTGAGCAGTAGAGTAGCACTGCCAACCTCCTTCCCCGGTAACTACATACACTCAGCATCTCAGCATCAAGCCTCCATAGCTTTGAGCTGTGTCTATGAGCACTTGTGCTTTATCTCAATTTATTCTGTGCATCCTTTAGCAAGAAGTGTCCTAAGGTAACTGCTTCTTTGCTTTACGTCATTTTGGCTTATAAAAGGTTTCACAGAAACACTCTGTGAAACACTACTTTCAGAGAGAGGGGAAACCTGTACTTATGTAGAAATAAAACCAGCCAGTATTGGAAGATCTAACTACAGTCAAACTTATTTCCAAATTCTTCTTTCAAATCCTTTTTTGACTGAAAAGAGACTCTTTTTTAGGAAGCAGAGCTATTTAAACAGGCTGTGCCCTGGGAGTAAGGGTCTTTCACATCTTGTTTCGTTCTTGTTTCTGAAGATTAAAAAAAATGTTACTTTCCGGGCTTCCCTGGTGGCACAGTGGTTAAGAATCTGCCTGCCAATGCAGGAGACACAGGTTTGATCCCTGGCCGGGGAAGATCCCACATGCCGTGGAGCAACTAAGCCCGTGCACCACAACTACTGAGCCTGCAAGCCACAACTACTGAGCCCGCGTGCCACAACTACTGAAGTCCATAAGCCTAGAGCCCATGCTCTGCAACAAGAGAAGCCACAACAATGAGAAGCCCATGTACAGCAATGAAGAGTAGACCCCACTCGCCGCAACTGGAGAGAGCCCGTGAACAGCAACAAAGACCCAACACGGCCAAAAATAAACAAATAAATAAATAAATTTATAAAAAAATAAAAATGTTGGGACTTCCCTGGTGGCGCAGTGGTTAAGACTCTGTGCTCCCAACGCAGGGGGCCCCGGTTCCCTCCCTGGTCAGGGAACTAGATCCCACATGCATGCCGCAACTAAGAGTTCGAATGCTACAACTAAGGACCCTGCCTGCCACAACCAAGACCTGGTGCAACCAAATAAATAAGTAAATAAATATTTTTAAAATAAATAAATAAAATTTAAATGTTACTTTCAAAGAAAGCACTAGGTGGCACTTGTGATGTATTCAATAGTTGCCTCAGATCCTTTTTGGAAAAGGGTTTGGTAGGAAAAAAAATGCAATAAATATTAAAATGGGAAAATCTTCATTATAATAATGAAGATCAGTATCTTATGATTGTGTTTACTGTGTTACTGTGTATGAGCAATATCTTTATGCAGTATTTGCATTTAAAATCTGGGCTTTGCTTCCTTTATAAAAACTGCAAGAGGGGAACCAGCATTTCTATAGTATGTGAAAACCCCAAATCACTAAAATAATAAACAAGGGGGTAATATTTGATTTGCAAAAAAACTGACTACAGATGTTCTTTGAAACAGTCAGTTTCTCTATTGTATTTAAAATATTTTAATCTGTAACAAAAGATTATAAAATTAAGTTTTCCAAGATCCATCTATTATGTAAAGCAAAATAAATTATCACCAATTTAAAATAAGGCACTATAGATTAAAGGTTTTTTGAGTAATATTAACCAAAAAAATAAATAAATTTAAAGCTGATGTTTTAGGACTTTTTTTCTTTTTTACCATCTTTAAACTGATAACATAATGACTTTAAGCAAATTCATTGTCTTTTCTGGTATTTGGCAGTTCCTATTTGGCAAGTTGCTTAATTATCTCATGGTCCCACTTTACTATAAAGAGATTTCAAGTTTTTTTAACAGAAATGTAGGTTGAGAAGGTATTATTTCAAGTAGAAAATACTGTTGCTCAATACCATAGCAAAAACAGTAGCCTGTGGACCTTCTCATGTTATTGCATCTTTTCTCTACCTATTGTCTAGGTCTTCTCAGTAACCATTTTATGGATTAGGTTCACTCATGGCCCCATCTCACTTTTCTATCCTATTCTTCCCTTGCCTCATTTTCATTTCTTATTTTAAATGTACTTTTCCTTGCTTTGTAGGATAATTTAACACAATGCAATCCTTTTGGAACAAGACGGGTTATAAATAAATTAATAATAATGCTAATATGCTGTCTTGTAATTGCACTAATTTGTAGGTTTGAGATGAAATTGACATTTTGAAGGTAGTATCTTATGTAGTAGTAAACTCAGCATGTCAGAATTCAGAGCTAAATATGCAAAACTGCACCAGTACCGAACAAATCTGGATTTCAGTGTAACAGTTGAGTTTCTTTGGTTGCAAATGATAGGAATGGATTCTGGCTAACAAGCAAAAACGGACTTTAACAGAGTACTAGCCAGGAACTCATGGGATGGACAGGGGGCTAGAGGGCCAGACCTGGACACAAGACAGGAATGAGGACAGGCTCCTGGGGCCCAGGCAGCAAAAACAACTTACAGATCTTGTCAAGGTGCTGCTGCTCCAATGTATACTCACACTTTATCTCCCATCCTTGTATGTCCCTAACTCAAGGTTAAAAGTTCTAAGAGTCTAGATTGTTTAATGTGTTCTGTGAATTCACAGATTTCTAGTGCTACAATCATGGGAAATTTAGTATGGAGTAAAGGCTCTGTTGTGAAAGGCTGCCAAATTATAAAGAAACATAAATTTGGAAAAATAAAAATCCCTGGAGTCCAGTTGCTTTCCCTTGGGTCACATGTGACTCCTTGGTTACACTGGGATGAGAAATATTGATTTACATCCCTACCAAGATTGTCCACAAAAGGGGAGAAGTAATTCCCCAATAAGAAATTGGGATGTTCCTGGGAAGGGAGATGATTGCTGGCCACTCAGAAAACAACCTAGGTGCACTAAACTACAGGAAGAGTAGACTGTTAATTTCTGTGTCATATTGTAGACTCCTGTAATGGGTTGAATAGTGTCCCCCTCCTCCAAATTCATGTTCAGGAAGAACTTCAGAATGTGATCTTACTTGGAAATAGGGCAACTGCAGATATAATTAGTTAAGGATCAAGATGAGATCTTACTGTATTAGAGTGAGCCCTAAATCCAATGAGAGTGTCCTTATAAGAGACAGAAGAGGACACAGAGAGACACACAGAGAAAATGTGATGCGAAGATGGAAGGAGAGATTGGAGTGATGTGCCTATCAGTCACAGGATGCCAACGATTGCTGCAACCACCAGAAGCTAGGAAAGAGGCATGGGATGGATTCTCCCTCAGAGCCTCCAGAAGGAATGAACCCTGCCAACACTTCTGGCCTCCTGAATGGCGAGAGAATAAAGTTATTTAAGCCATTCAGTTTGTGGTAATTTGTTACGGCATCCCTAGGAAACTAACATAGCCCCTAAGAAGAGTTTTGGCAAAACCCTAAGTGGTAAAATGCATTTACTAAGCACCATGAAAGTAGGTGCTTAGTAAATGCATTTTAATGAGAGTGAACAAAAGTCTTTTTTTCCTATTTCAAAAGAAAATAAATCTACGACCACAAGAGCTACTGAATACCTCTTATGCACCAGGCACTATTCTAGGGGTTGGAAATATAGCCATGAACAAATCAGCAGTGAACAAATTAGGTAAGCTCATGGAGCTGCATTTATAGGGGAAACAGTTAAACAAGTAAACAAGACAAATTTTTTTTTTTT
>NW_020175831.1:2212960-2327630 GCF_003031525.2 Neophocaena asiaeorientalis asiaeorientalis | reverse complement strand
GGAAAAAATTAAAAAAATAAAAAAAAAAAATTTTTTTTTTTTTTTTTTTTTTTTTAACAAGACAAATTTTGTCAAGATCAGGACAATGAAGAAAGTGAAGCTGGATGCTGTGATATAGTGATATACAGGAAGTGAAGAGTCAGTACAGATTGGGTGATCAGGCAAGGAGGAGAGAGCTGAGACCTCAATTATGAAAAGCCAGATGTTCATGACCCAGAGGGAAGTATTCCAGGCAGAAGGGATTGAGAGAACCTAGAGCTGAGTGACCACCGACAAGCGAAAGGAGATGAAAGGGCAGATCTAGGCAGAAACAGATCACAACTTCTCTTCTAGATATGTCACGGAAGTGGAGGATTTTAAGTAGGAGAATAACATCATCTGATTTAAATATTTACAGTCAGTCCGTTTGCTATGTGGGGAGAAGACTGTATGGGCTAGAAGGAGCAGGGGGCACTTGGGAGACTGTAGAATTAGGCCAGATGAGAGGAGGTGGAGCTCAGATTAGGGTGGGAGAGGGATGCTGAGAAGTGGACTAATTCTGGGTATGTGTGAGGCGGAGTTTGACAGGACTAGTATGTATTAGTTAAGTGCCTTCTCTTGGTCCAGTATTGCTTGAATTTCTATAAAAGACACAAAAAAATATTATTTTACCAAGACTCTAATAACTAGGAGTTTTGCTTCTAATTGGACAGATGTGTATTTGTCTGATATGTTTATAAAACATATACAGACTCAAAATGCTTCAGAGTGTGATAGAGGCAATAAATGTAGGAAAGAAGGCTCCAGTGTGGGTAAAGTTAAGAAAGAAAACTTCATGAACTTGATATGGGCCTTCAATGATACATAAGACTGAAGGAGAACATTCCAAGTTGGATAAGCCAGGAACAAAAGAGAAAAGCGAAGAATGAACATGCACTATTAGGGGTAGGTGAATAAACTAATCTGATTGGATTAGAGAGGTTGTATACAGTGGATAATGCCAATTAAATAAGATCAGTAGAGTGATAATAGATGATAGATAGAACACTTTGAAATCCAGGATGAGTTTAGATTTAATCTCTCAGGCCAAGGCTCAGCAAACTTTCTGAAAGGGCCAAATAATAAATGCTTTAGGTTTTGCAGGTCATAGGGTCTCTGTCACAACTACTCAACTCTCCATTGTGGTGTGAAAGCAGTCATAGACAATACTTTTTAAATGAGTGCAGCTGTGTTTTAGTAAAATCTTACAAAAACAGGTGGCAGGACAGATTTTGTTCTTGGACTAGAGCAGCAGAACAATAAAATAAAACTGGTGTTTTATCAATTTTTAAAGTAACCATGTAAAGGTTCCGGGCATTTCTTACTCAACATCCATTTCCCTATTCCGCCTTCCTCAGAATTTCCAGACTTTCAGTCAGATGTCAACTTCTCTCTTATGTTTATCAAGAAGCTGACTGAACTCCCAGCACTAGAGGAGTGGTCTCAGATTGGTCTACATTCATTAGGTCATACCATTCCTCTTTCTACAATGACTGGATCATATAAGCCGCAGCTAAGCCACACAGTGCATGCCATTTCTCAGGCACACATGTCAGTACAGGAAGGGCATCTGGGCTAATTTTGTCCAGTAACACATAATGTATCCTTTACAGTAATGGGCTTCTAGGAAAGAAGCTTTTTCAGTTCTCTGGAAGAGCCACCATAAGGGATACTTCTTCCCTTTCTGGGCAGAGTGATATATAGATATGAAATTTGAATTTCTGGATTCATTTTGCCACTCAGAGAGAAGCCAGTTTTGGAACGAGGCTGACAAGACTGAAGGCAGAGCAGAGAAAGGTAAAGAATCCAGGTCTTTGAGGACATGGTTGAACAATTAAATCAAACCAACCCTGAAGCCTATCCTACCTTGGACTTTTTAGTTCTCTTAGCCAGTAAACTACACTCATTGCCTAAAAATTGTCTGAGTTGAGTTTTTAGGTACTTGAGATTAAAAGTATTCCACTGTCTTAGAAAAATAACATGGAATGGGGAGACACTGAAAAGAGTTAGACCAGGTGGGAGACTAGGTCTGCAGTGATAAGGCACAAGGCAGCAGTGAGAAGAAGAGTCATTGGAAAGAGAGAATTGATGTGTGAGGCAAATCTATATCAATACAACCAGAATTCTTACACTCAATAAAAGGCTAAGGGGAAAAATTTAAGGAATATAGTGAGTGAAAGTTTGAGCCCACTCCCAAGGAAACAGATGTAAAACATAAGAGAACTGGAAGGTTGAAGATGAAAGAGACATTTATTTGAAGATTCAGCCCAATCACAGTCCAACAGATGATATCCGCTAGCAACAAAAGATGTAAAGCCATAAGTATTTAAAATATATAAAGTACTCACTCATCACAAAACGTACAACCAGGTTCCATAAAGCAGTGTGTAAAACCGTTAAGTATAGTAAAAAGAAAAAAATAATAAACATCTGTGAAAATAAGATAAACTAGTGAGAACTGTTGGGTTATTTTTTGGAATGTAAGAGGGGTCATTAAGAACCAAAAGGAAGTGGGTAGGCTTACTGAATGACAGATTGGGAAAACCTTATTAGAAAGGGTAGGACTGATCAAGCCATTCCAGTTATTCACTTTTTCATCTATTTTGGCCAGGGGACATTCTGTCAATAGAACATGAAGTCCACTGACATATAACTTCTGGGAGCCTCAGTAAAATAATAGGGTAAACAAGGGAAACAGATAAGAACTGCTGGAAGAAAGAGGCCTAGCAATGATTCATACAAAATCACTAAGCCTTTTCATATTTCAGTGATGAAAAGGTAAAAAGAGACTTTTGGTTTCTAGTCCAGCACATAAGAAGCTTGGAAGTTGCCGCTCCAACCTAACAATAAGTAAAAGGCAAAAATCAACACATCTTCTTAGACCCAAAAGAGAAGTGAAGTCACAGGGCAAAATGCTGCTCCCAAAATTGGAGAGACCAACAGGCAAATACTGAGAATCACAGCTCACTGGAGCAGCAACCTCTGTGGGAACCAGCACCAAGGTAGGGAAACCTGAACTATGATTTACAGATTGCTGGAGGCTCAGTGTGGAGAACTCTGAAAACTCAAGGGGGCCCCAGTCACTGGGGGCTTCCACATATTTGTGAGTTTTACCTTCTGGATCTCCACCAGGTTCTCACAGTAAACACTGAAGAAAAATCCCACCACAACCTGCTTCCCCACCATGCTTCTGGCAGAACTATTCTGCAGGAACTATTTTGGAATAAACCAGAACATTCAGTTCCTAACAAGGTCTGCCTTCAGGAGAAACTATTTAACCAGAGCCTAACCTGGTGGGGTTTTATCAGAGCCTAAATGGCCTAGGGAAGGGAAATACCCAGTTCAAGCCCCCTCTAGCCATCCTGTTCCATCTCAGCGTATCGGTGGGGGGACTGAGAAGCACATGTGAAGTTCACAGTCCAGAGGCACAGTCTCACTAAAAGACTGAGACTTAATCATAGAACTATAAGACACCTCCCTTCTTCCCCCACCCCCCCAGAAACCCAGGCTCCAAGTGGGCTCCCACCAACCTAGGCTCCTGGCTGGGCCCAGCACCAGACCGACTACCAAAGACCAGGCTTTTGACCCAATCCAGCACCAGGCCAGCTCCTATAACCCCAGGCCCCCATCCCACCTCAGTGCCGTGCTGGCCCCCATGGATACAGACTCCAGATAGGCTGCTACAGACCCAGGCTCCTAGCCCACCCCATCACTAGGCCAGCCCCTGAGGCCCTACCCTCAAGGCTGGCTCCCATGGACCCAGGCTTGCAGTCTGCACCAGAACCAGTCTGGACCCACAGACACAACCTCTAGGCTGGCCCTTGAGGCCCCAGGTGACAGGATGCCTCCTATAGCCCCAGACTCCAGGCTTGCCCTAGTGCCAGGCTGGCCCTGTGGCTCCAGCCTCCAGGCCAGTTCCTATGAAATCAGGCTCCCAGTCCATCCCAGTACCAGATAAGCCCCATATAGATTCAGATGATGGGCCCACCCACTGGTCCTTGGCACCTGGTTGGCTCCTGTGGACCCAAGATCCAGGTCTGCCCATACAGACCCAGGTCCCAGGCCCATCAGTGCAAGACTCAAGCACCAGGCCTGCCCCAGTGAGCCATCATGGACCCAGACACCAAGCTGATCCCCATTTACCCAAACACCAAGCCTTTCTACCTTCTGACCCAAGCACCAGACCTGCCTGCCCAAGGAATCCAGCAGCAAGCCTGCCCACAGACACACCAGATGATCCACCCAGAATCTCTGGATAGGCTGACAGGCTTTGCCTGTCAAAGTCAGCCTGTAAAGACTGGAAGAGGTGACTACTTCCTCAAAATCACAGGTACCAACGCAAGGCCAGAGGGATCATGAATAATCAAAGAAACACAACTCCACCAAAGGAAGCTATTAAAACTCCAATGACTGACCTTCAAGAAATGGAGATCTATGAACTGTCTCACAAATAATTCAGAATAATCCTCTTAAAGAAATTTAGTGAACTAAAAGAAAACAGACAATTAAATGAATTTAGTAATATAATGCATGAAGAAAATGAGTTCAACAAAGAAACAGAAACCATAAAGAAAAGAAAGACAGAAATCTTAGAGTTGCAGAATACTGCCTGAAGAATTCAACAGTTTCAACTGAGTTGAAATAGACTCAATCAAGCAAAAGAAAGAACTGGTTAACTAAAGGGCAGGTCATTTGAAATCATCCAGTCAGAAGAGCAAAAAGAAAAAAGAATGAGAAGAAGGAAGACAGTCTATGTGAATTATGAGATACCATTAAAAGAAACAATCTACACATAGTTGGAGTCCCAGAATGAGGAGAAAGGGAGGAAGGAGCAGAAAGCTTATTTAAAGAAATAGTGACTGGGCTTCCATGGTGGTACAGGGGTTAAGAATCCCCCTGCCAATGCAGGGGACACGGGTTTGAGTCCTGGTCCAGGAAGATCCCACATGCCGTGGAGCAACTAGGCCCATGTGCCACAATTACTGAGCCTGCGCTCTAGAGCCCATGAGCCACAACTACTGAGCCCACGCACCACAACCACTGAAGCCCGCGTGCCTAGAGCCCATGCTCCACAACAAGAGAAGTCCCTGCAATGAGAAGCCCACGCACCACAACAAAGAGTAGCCCCTGCTCGCCGCATCTAGAAGAAAGCCTGCACGAAGCAACGAAGACCGAACGCACCCAAAATTTTTTTAAAAATTAAAAAGTTAAAAAAGGAAAAAAAGAAAGAGTGACTGAGAACTTCCCAAATCTGAGGAGATGTCTGGACATCCAAATTCATGAAGCTAATAGGTCATCCCAAAATTTCAACCCCAAATGATTTTCTCCAAGGTACATTATAATAAAACTATATAAAATCAAAGACAAAGAGAGAATTTTAAAAGCAGCAAGAGAAAAAACTTCTTCACATATAAAGGGTACCTGCAAAAGGCCATAACCAACAGATTTCTCAGCAGAAAACTTGCAGGCCAGGAGAGAGTGGGATGATATATTCAGAGTATAAGAACTAGAAAATCTGCCAACCAAGAATACTTTACCCAGCAAAGTTGTCTTTCAGGAACAAAGGAGAGATAGACTTTCCCAAACAAACAAAAGCTGAAGGAGTTCATCACCATTAGACCCGTGTTATAAGATATGCTGAAAGGAGTTATTCAAGCTGAAATGAAAGGATGCTAATTAGTAACATGAAAACATATGTATGTAACTGAAAGACCCTCAGTGGAAAGAACCTACAAAAGCTGAGGGAGTTCATCACCATTAGACCTGTGTTATAAGATATGCTGAAAGGAGTTATTCAAGCTGAAATGAAAGGATGCTAATTAGTAACATGAAAACATATGTATGTAACTGAAAGACCCTCAGTGGAAAGAACCTACTATAAGAATATAATAATTGTAGCAAATATTTATTGACAACTTACTAGTGCAAAGGTACTGTTCAAAGGCATTAATTTATTTAATTCTCACAGCAATTTGATGAGGTAGTTACTATAATTACCCTGATTTTATAGACGAGAAAACTGAAGCACGGAAAAGTTAAGTCACTTATTCAAAGCCACGCAGCTTTCAAGTGGCAGAACTGACGGTCTGATGGAGGCAGTCTGGCTTTGGAGCTTCTGCACATCCCTGCCACTTCCAGAGCCCAGGTGGGGAGGAGTCAGATTCAGGAAAGACTAGTGAGCACAGAAATTAGTAATAATGAATGGGTGATATGTTTTCTAAACTTTAATGAATTGAATTATTCTGTGGTTTTTCAAAGAGACAAAATTAAAATTCTGAGCAATACTAATAAGGAAGATTGTAGGGTGATAGGGGAGGCGAGCTGTGTTCAATAGTGAAGTGTTTTAAATTTCTTTTCTTGTCTAGGAAGGAGCCAGAGATTAATTTCAGACTTTGGGTTTTTTTTTTTTTTGGTTGTTTGTTAACTTTAAATACATGTTAGGGCTTCCCTGGTGGTGCAGTGGTTAAGAATCCGGCTGCCAATGCAGGGGACATGGGTTCATGCCCCGGTCCGGGAAGATCCCACATGCCGCAGAGCGGCTAGGCCCGTGAGCCACAACTACTCAGCCTGCATGTCTGGAGCCTGTGCTCCGCAACGGGAGAGGCCACGACAGTGAGAGGCCCGTGCACCGCGATGAAGAGTGGCCCCCGCTCGCTGCAGCTGGAGAAAACCCTCGCACAGAAACGAAGACCCAACACTGCCAAAAATAAATATAAAATAAATAAATAAAATTTTAAATACATGTTAATAATTTAATGGTGACTACTAAAAAAATAAAGAAAATATTCATGAAATTTACTGAAATTCCCATTAGAGAATTAAGTAAATGAACTATGACACACATATATAGAATAATATAACCCAGTTTAAAAAAAGGATGTGTGAGTTGAAATGGAAAAATATTCTCAATATATTGAGTAAAAAAAAAGAGGTTATAAAATGTTTGCATTTTAATAAACATATATGTGCTTTTGAGTGTGTATGTATATGTATATATATGTATACATGTTTCTGCATATGTTAACTGAGATTATTTCTGTTGTCGTTACTGAATACTTTTTGTTTTCTACTACATAAATGTTGGTACATTTTTTAAAGTGTGCACACATACTGTCCGTTATTATAATCAGAAAAGAAAAAGAAAAGGTTGTGATTTGGGGGGAAAAGAAAAAAGAAAATGTCATGTTTTGCTCTGTCTGGCCATTCCACTATTTTTGGATATTTTGTCCCTATTGACCTCAAATAGCAGTTTATATGAAACATTCTTTGTGGATCAGGATCCTCTGTGTTACTAGAAATACTTATAGCCTTCAACATCACTAAAAGCAAACAAAGAAAAGCATGGTTGAGGGAGGGGAAATAAGACAAAAATGCAAGCACATCTTGGCATGTAGTCCAACCCCAGGTGCGTGATCAAGGGGAGGAGGGACCCAGGCCCCGTGCACACAGGCTGACATCCTGCTCCAGCAGGAGAGCTTGGTTTTTTCCTCAGATGACAATACCAATGGTTGTGGCTAGGGAAGGAAAACTGCGTCGAGGAAAAGAATGGCTCCCTATGACTAGAAGTTTGACCAGTGTGGCAGTCTCACTCTGCAAGTTGGCTTTAGCAGCACAATTGCTCTCACTCAGCATTTTGGCACATTGGTTCATTGTATCCTCTACCAGACGTCACGCCCAATCAGACCAGTTTGTCCAATGATAACTCTGACAACTGACTGCAGCCCATATTATCACGTCTGCTACCATGAACCTCCGCTGTCCCCAACACACACAGAGACAGACTTGTGCCCCCTCCCCCAAGACTGGGCATCCTTATTCTTATAAACGGAGCTCTACTGAGTACTTACAGTATTCAGGGAACTGAGCTAAATGCTAGGAACCAAAAACAGGGGTTTATAATCTGTCAGGAAGACATACACTAGGGGCAATTAGGCTCTTACAGGATAGAATTGATTTAGTGTGTGAATAATCTGGTTTGTTGGTGTTCCTATGAAAATATGTGTGGTAGCCGAAAGTGGCCCTCCAGAGATGTCCCTGTCCTAATTCCCAGACCCTGTGAACATGTGAACATGCTATCTTACACGACCAAAGGGACTTGGAAAAATTACACAAAGCAAATGTGTGATTAAGTAAAGGACCTTGAGAAGGGGAGATTATTCTGGATTACCCAGGTGGACTCAATCTAATCATATGAGTCCTTAAAACTGTGGTCAGAGGGAGATGTGACTACAGAAGGAGGGTCAGGGAGATGAAACATTGCTGGGTTTGCGTATGGAGCAAGGGGTTCCCAAGCCGGGGTGGCCTCTAGGAGCTGGGAAAGGCAAGGACACAGATTCTTCCCTAGAGCCTCCGGAAGAAACCCTGACTTTAGCCCTGTGAGGAGGATTCTGGACTTCTAATCTCCAGAACTATAAGAAGTCTGTGTTGTTTTAAGCCACTGTGTTTGTGGTTAATTTGTTACAGCAACAATAGGAAACTTATACAACATGCGTAATACGCATATTTTCCCAGGTGGAGTAGGACCGGAAAAGCCTACAAAGGTTCAGTGGTCCTGAAGCGCACATTAAGGGCTACGCAAAGGCCAGCTTCCTCACAATAGGAACATCAGCGAGGAAGCCTCACTGAATGCCTCTCTACTAGAGTTGGGGGCTGCAAGGGAGGCAGAAGGTCCACTCACACTAAGCTTCCCCTGGGCCACGGGCACATGCTGACTCCAGGCACAGGACAGGGAACACTACTGAGGATGTACCCAGGGTGTGATGGTGCCACTCCTAAGTGATCTAGTCCGCATGCCCAGGACAGAGCTGTAAACTCTAATTGACCGGAATTCTTTGTGGAGCTGACAGAAATGCTGTAACTCAAGGGTTGGTCAGGTTGAGGTTTATCAGCAGGGAGGGGACACTGGGAATTGTCATAGCACACCTGGGACTGTGAAGAAAGTGCAAGGGAACCCAGGCCTACGATTCTTGAAGGGAAGCTAAGCAGGGCCCTAGGCTGCTACAGGGACTTTGGAGACACACAGGATCCTTGTGGCCTGCTTCAGTGTCGAATGCTAACCAGGACTCCACATCATGGCACAGATAAGAGCCCAAAGGCAATGACTGTAGGAGAGAAGGGTATTTGGGGGATCCAAGATGACAGAGCCTCAGATTTTTGGACTCACCAGGGCAGAGGGCATTTGGAAGTGGCAGAAATGAAAAAATATCAGGCTGTGCCTTTTTACTGAGAGACAGACTGGGGGAAGCCACACAAAGCAGTGAGGAAGGAAAGGGCCATCTACCTAGCCCGCCAAGGCAACTGAATCAACCCTGTCAGTTCCCCCTCACATCCAGAGGCCCATCCAATCCTAGGCAAGGCTGCAGGGACAGCAGTAACACTTCTTACCGTGGTGAGCAGCAGAATCACCCCTTGGGCCCACCCAACTAGCAGACTCACTTGATGAGAGGGAAACAGGCCCTCCCACAAAGGGTGGTGCTCTTCCGCACAGGGTAACCTAACACAAGTCACACCTTTGAAAATGGACTATTTTTTTATCAGTAGAGATGTCTCCTTTGTTGGGACAATTGTCAATTAGATCATTTGAGTATATGGAGAGTATCCTAAAGGTTTGGCTTTGTTAATGCAAATCTTAGTCCCCACTATGTAACAGTTGGAAAGTGGGGGCCAGAAGCTCATTCTCATCAGCTTGAGATGACATTAAGGATCCTACACAGAGGCCCTATGACTCTGATTAGATAGAGCAGAGTATACAACTGAGCCAAGTCAATCACAGGTAGGCCCAGCTGGATATCTGACACAATCCTGGAGGCAGGTGGAAGACAGTAGACGACAGACATTTATAAAGCAGTGCAAGAGCTGGAGCCCCAAATCCAACAGCCAGTTCCAAAACTGAGCCAAGAACCTGAGGGAGTAGCTGGGTATGGAATGCCAGAGCAGGGGTTCAGATATGGGTTATCTTCTAGGAATTTTATCAAAAGATTACTTTCTTCGAAGTAGTTGGTTTTTCATTAGAGCTGACATGGAGCTGTACAGTGACTTTTAACTCAAGGACATCTTAAAGGCCCTGCTAGACATTTGACAAACATGAGTATATCCCTGCTAGACATTTCACAAACATAAGTATATCCCTGCTAGACATTTGGCAAACACATAAGTATCCCCCTGCTAGACATCTGACAAACATGCAATAAATGTAATCACAGCATGATTACCAGTCATTAGTCCACACGTCCTGCATTTGCTCGCTCTTCTCAAGGCTTAAGGTCTCATCTCTTCAGTACCTCTAGGGGAAATATACATTGACTTTAAGATAATTTTATTTCCATTAGCTGATACTACTCTATCTTCTTTTTACCACATTTGATAGATTTTTATCTCTGTACATTCCTACTTTATTTTACTCTGCATTGAGGATTTTTGGATCTAGACTGTAGCAGGAGCTATAGAAGCATTCTTCTCTGTGCTGGGCAGGAACTTTCTACACTTTGAATCTACAGTGGGGCTCTAATAGCATATAAGAATTTGGAAAATGGTACAAAGAATAACAATTTTGAAAGACATTTAACTTTTAGAAGAAAATGTAGGTGAATATCATTATGACCTTGATGCAGGTGAGGATTTCTTAAATAAGACACCAAATGAACAAACTATAAAAGAAAAGATTAGTAAAAAGCCGTATTTTAGAAAATAACATCTCTGAAGAAAGATAAGAGGAATTATGATTGTTTCTCAAAAACTGAAGCTTTAAGAGATGGTGAAATGACTGCACTGGGGTTTTGCTACATAATCCACGATACAGTAAATCTATTGGTTTAGTTACTGAACGTGCCAGAAAATTACTTGACCCAGTTTTACCCCCAACATGAACTTTCTGGCTGGAATTTGCTAATGGCACTACAGCGAGGACATGGTGTACATACACGAGAAATGAAGACGGTGGTCAGTTTTATTTTGTTTTGCTTTTGTCCACAAACCAAAAAGAAATGGGTCTCATGTGAGAAATATGTCCTGATAGGAAAACTGCTATTGAGATGGATTTCCAAAGGAAGTTACCAGACTCAATGTGCCCTTTTTCGTATAGTAAGAACACATTTCTCCCCATAGAGTACCGAGACTCTGGAAATTTTTTCTGCCCTCCTCTGAGACAAATATTCCTGCCTGCCCTTGAAACAGATTTCTAATTTCTAGTTTATTCCCTAAATGAGTAGCTCTCACTTAGAAATTTGCATTAGAATCATCTGCAGAATCTTAAAAAAAAAAAAATATGGGTTTTGGACCCAATCCCAGTGATGTTGATTTAGTAAGTCTGACAGGGACCCTGGCATCTATACTTTTAAAAATTATATTCCCCAAGTGATCATTTCACAATGCATACAAATGTTAAATCATTATGTTGTACACCTAAAATTAATATAATGTTGTAGGTCAATTATGCTTCAATTTAAAAAATTTTATTCCCCAAGTGATTCTAGTGCGAAGCTGACTGAGCACTGTGACAGACCTCTGGGCTCCTGACTATGATTAATCGTTCTACTTTTTACCCTCTGTACCTCAATTCTTATGAATGATCCCTGCCCCATGTTATTCTATCTGTTTGTTCACATGACTCTCCTAGGTCCTTGATCAGTAACCTATGCACAAAAATCATACTGAGCAAATAATGTGTGGTGCAAGCAGGTAGCCTGTTAGCACCAAATCGCTAGCATGTACAGGCATACCTCGTTTTATTGCATTTGGCTTTATTGCACTTCACAGATAATTGTGCTTTTTACAAATTGAAGGTCTGTGGAAACCCTGTGTTGTCACGTGACAGCATTTTTTAGCAATAAAGTATTTTTTAATTAAGGTATGTACATTGATTTTTAGACATAATGTACATTTGTATGCATTGCACACTTAACAGACTATAGTGTAAACATCACTTTTATAGGCACTAGGAAACCCCATGTGACTTACTTTATTGCAATATTCTCTTTATTGTGGAGGCCTGGAACCAAACCCACAATATCTCCAAACTATACCTGTAATAATAGTGAAATGAGAAGATGAGAACATGCTGAGAAAGAGAAAGAATGATAGAGTGCTTGAAAGCACATCAAGACTGAGGATTAAAAGAGGAAACAATGGAACAGCTCTTGTCAAATTGGAGGAAATGTCTAAACTCTAACCTCCGCCCTCTATCCTTTTATAGAAATTACCTACAGCATAATCCCTGCACCAGCTGGCCCCTTAGCAACAGCTTCCCATTGGTCGCCTCCCCTCAGAGGGACTTATATAAAGCTTCTCTTATTTCCCTTTCCAAGAGTGGAGGAGACAAATTTCTCTTCTTCAGGTTACTCTGTAATCACTTTCATGAACCCTCTACATTTTTTGAACTAGCCACTACGAAAAGTCATGAAGGCTTTTTCCTCTCCAACCTCTTCACACAGGCTAAACTCCCTGTAACAGAGGTCATGCTTCTTTCCTGCTTCCCACCTTCCAAAGTTAGCAGAGGAATTTCAGACAAACAAGAAAAATGGTCATTTCCTTCATACTCTAATTTCTGACACACATGGTTGGACGAGTGAAATTAAAGTGGCTGAGAAGAAAGATTCAGGGAGATGCTTCTGAATTTCTCTGGGATCACTGCCTGGGTTTGAAGATTTCTAAAAACTGTTTCAATTGCGCTCAGGGATAGTCTCCTTTTGCCTCTAAAATAAACAATTACATTCACTATGGCAAATATTGGGCTTAAACAATTTTTTTCTTTAAACGAAATTCACATTTTATTTAGGTTGAAATAAACTATACAAAATTGATTTTCTTCACCAAAAATAACAGCAATATTTTCTGTATTATTCCTAAATAAACCACAAAACACTTATTTTTGTAGGTTTTCTAGGTTTTGCTTGTAAATCAAGATAAGGCAGTAGATACAGTCATGGAAAAAGAAGAAAACAGACAAATCAGTTGTCAGTATCCATGGCCTCTGATCCTGTCTTGACCATGAAACAGAAGTGTTCAACATATACCTGCCAAAAAGCTTATGAAGATGTAGGTTCAATAAAGGAATGCAAATAGCAACAACCGGATGTGGAACAAGGGAAGGCTCTTCCATTCAAACTTTAACTTGTTCCTTTAACTTCATTTGATAAAGACAATGTCTAGGGACTTCCCTGGTGGTGCAGTGGTTAAGAATCTGCCTGCCAATTCAGGGGACACAGGTTCGAGCCCTGGTCCGGGAAGATCCCACATGCCGTGGAGCAACAAAGCCCGTGTGCCACAACTCCTGAGCCTGCGCTCTAGAGCCCACAAGCCACAAAGACTGAGCCAACCAGCTGCAACTACTGAAGCCCACATACCTAGAACCCGTGCTCCACAACAAGAGAAGCCACCACAATAAGAAGCCTGCGCACCACAACAAAGAGTAGCCCCTGCTCGCTGCAACTGGAGAAAGCCTGTGCGTAGCAACAAAGACCCAACGCAGCCAAAAATAAATAAATAAAAAAGACAAAAGTCTACACTAAAACTCTTGTTTGGTGAGCTCACATGTTTCTCTTACAGTCTGATAATTTTCTTAACTGTCCTTTACAGATTTTCAACAGCATACTTAAAACTCCTACCATTCAAAGGTCAGTCATGAGCTTCATTGTAACATTTTATAAAATGTATACCTCTGGGCTTAAACTTTTAATAGTAGCTCTTTGTTTGACAAAAACTATTATGTTAAAAAACAAAATCCTTGACCAGTTACTGAGGCAACATACGAAATTAAATTTCTACAACTTTTCTAAAAATTTTATCAAATGTTAGCATTACTATAAACATCTTGTCTCCAAAATGTTTATGTACACCCATGGGAGAGGGCTTGGGTTAGGCTGTTAGAACTAATAATAAGCCAGACTCGAGGATATAGTTAATAGTGATATTAGCTATAGGCTATAGAAGCCTAGGTGCCAATTAATACTGCACTGAGAAACTTACTTTCATCAGTTTTATTCTCCAAGAACAACTGTCTCCAAACCTAGTGCCCAGGCCTCTTTCTGACCCAGTCTGGGTAATGTTCTTGTAGTTCAGAAGTCTTAAGTTCTCTTTCCTGTTTCAACTTTTTGGAATGGCTTAGGGAAAGCTTGCATAGAAGTTAAGGTAAAAGGAAAGTCTAAATAACTTTTGGAATTCTGAGGACATTTAAATATTTGTAGAATTGATTCTTGGGACATTATCACATTTATGCTATGTCACAACCAATGATAATTCCTCATGATTTGGCTTTTCCAGCCACTGTCAGTCACAAAACCATCTGGTTCCTCTGCTGCTACACAGAGACTTGAGTTCTGATACTTCTCCTTCAGTTACTTTTTTTCTTTTTTTGCGGCACGCAGGCCTCTCACTGTTGTGGCCTCTCCCGTTGCGGAACATAGGCTCTGGACGCAAAGGCTCAGTGGCCATGGCTCACGGGCCCAGCTGCTCCGCGGCATGTGGGATCCTCCCGGACCGGGGCATGAACCCACGTCCCCTGCATCGGCAGGCGGACTCTCAACCACTGCACTGCACCAGGGAAGCCCCTTCAGTTATTTTTGTTAATAGTTGAAAGAAGCAGCACAAGAAAGAGCAGGTGTTTCCGTTCTAAGTTCTCTAAATACAGAAATTTCATAAACATGTTTAGCTGGCATTCCAAGAGTTGGTAGGTTAACATTTACCAAGTGCCTACTATGTGCCAAGCACTGTTCCAGGTACTGAGGATACTATGGAAATCAACACAGATAGAGTGCCTGCCCCTTCAAGGAGGAAAGGACAGTTGAACTCCTGAAACACATACTCTACTGGAAGAGTGCTTCTGAGGTCTGCGCTTAATTGTTATGCTGAGGATATGATAGATAACCTTTTTTTGAATTAGCTATTTACTCAAAAGTTCCACCCAGGTTTTAACTAGAATCAGCTAAAGAACTTCCTACTCCAAAGTCAAAACTAAATCTGAGGGTTTTGCCACTTCCTCTTTATATCATACAAAATTTGTTAGTTCTATGGTGTTTCATCTTAGACATAATTCAAATTACAAAATGTTCTGCACATTTATAAGATTCTTTGTTGAGTGACTGCCTATTACATAAATTTGTGAGCACATTTTTAACTGAACAGAGTAGCAGTAAAAACAGGAGTATTTTTTGTTTGTTTGTTTTTCATTCCCATTTACCTGATCTCTAACCCCTTTACAAAAAAAAAAAGATCAAAACAAAACCACAAGTATCACGCAGCTAAATCCTGAGACAAACGGGATGGGCTCCAAAGTCATCATCTTGCTATTGCATGGTTTCTCCACCCTTTCTTATCTAAATCATTGATTTAACTTTCAGTTTCATAATCTAATTCTGGTTTCATTGTTTTTCTGCTTAAAACTTCTTAAGTGCTGGCCCAGGCAAAAGCCCTTGCCTATGTAACTACATTTGAGCCTTACCTGAAGTCAATAAGATCAATAACAAGGTGAGATGTTTAGATTCTATTTTCCCTCACTGCTTTTGTAAGAATAGATATATAATACACATATTACATGTGTATATAAAATCTATATATATTTATTTTTACCAGTTTATTATAAAAGGATATGATGAAGGAACATCCAGATGGAAGAGATGCATAGGGCACAGTATGTGGGAAGGGGTATGGAGCTTCCATGCCCTCTCTGGATGAGCCACTCTCCAGGTACCTCCATGTGTCCACCAACCCAGAAACCCTGTAAGAATATTTTAATAGCAAATTGAAAAGGGAAAAAGTTATTATGTATTTACAAAAACACAATATTAAATTAAAAGATAATTTCAGGGTTTTATCTTGACAGATCAGAAATTAAAATAATTATAGCATTTAAAATAACAAACAGGGCTTCCCTGGTGGCGCAGTGGTTGAGAGTCCGCCTGCCGATGCAGGGGACACGGGTTTGTGCCCCGGTCCGGGAAGATCCCACATGCAGCGGAGCGGCTGGGCCCGTGAGCCATGGCCGCTGAGCCTGCGTGTCCAGAGCCTGTGCTCCGCAACGGGAGAGACCACAACAGTGAGAGGCCCGCGTACAGAAAAAAAAAAATTAAAAAAAATAACAAACAGAAGCCATAGTTTCAGAGAATGTTTATATAAAGATATAAACCTGGGCCAAGTGAAAAGCTGGAAAAAATAAGAAATCCAGTCACTATAAAAGAGCTATACCACAGTTGCTTGTATGAAATAGCTTCTTGTGGGGGAAGAAAAATTTTCCTTTCCCTTCTAGGTTCCTTCCACTGGTCTAACAATCAAATTAACATAAGGAAGATTAACAAGAGAAAAACAAACAAATTTAACTTCATACATACCTAAGAAGAGAACAAAGCAGGCTGTTTACATACCTTTTTAGAAAAAGAATCAAACATTTGTGAAGATTTGACAAAACAAAGGGGTTTTTGCTTGGGGTAGCAAATTAATGAAGGAGTAACAAAGTTTGTTTATACACCTTTCCCGGACTCAAATTCCCTATCTCAATGCCTTTCATCCTCATGGCATACGGAGGATACCTTCCTATGGGAGCTTTGTTTCCTGCTTTCAGGGGAAAAAAGGAGGGTCAGAGTGTTCTTATACAAGCTGTTTCTCAAGTAACTTTAAATCAAAATAATCAATATGCCACCTTGGCATTATTTGGGAACAGCCTGCCCCAAGCCCCATCATTCCCATTGAATACAAAGAAGGTATCTTGGATAGCTGGCAGGCAGTTATGTTTTATTCAGTCATTCAAAAACCATTTATGGAACAGCTGCTGTATGTCATGGAAAGCACTATTATAAACGCTAGGGATACACAGATTAACAAAAACAAGGCCTTAGCCTTGTGTAAGTTCATATATTGCACTGTATCAGTGCCCTTAAATTGTTCTATTTTATAGGTGGATTTTGTACACCTACCTGGTTTAATACTTAGCAGTGAATTTTAGAAAAATATTTACTATTATGGTTCAACATTTCCATAGAGCCAAAATATACACTTTATGACTTATTTCAGACTTTTTCCTGATAAAATACATACACATTTTTTGGTAGAAATTTTGGGAACTTTTCTACACAGAAAAAAAAAGTGTATTTTTATCACTCAAAGATAATTACTATTGGCATTTTCTTCTAGAATTTTTTTTATACATTTGATTTCAAGTAACAGAAAACCCAACTCAAACTTGTTTAAACAATAAATTGATTGGCTCACATGAGTGCGAAGTCCACAGGTTGACTGGCTTTAGGTGAAGCTTGATCCTACAACTCAGTATGTCATCAAGGACCCGTTTATTTCCTTCCCTCTGCTGTGCTTTCCTTGGTGTCTGCATCATTCTAAGACTGGTTCCTCTCATGGTCCCTAGATGGCTGCCAGTATCTTCCTGGCAGTAGAAAAGAACGTCAGCATTCTCAGTAAATGTTCTAAGAGCCATTCTATCAAAACACCTTGGTGTCAATGCCCATCCTGACTCAATGATTGAGTCCAACGAACAGAACATACTGATTGGTTAGCATAGGTTAGTTACATCACCTTTGAAGGCGGAGTGAGATTAGCTTCTCTGGAATCATGAATCTCTAAGGAGAAACTGGTACTGACAGGAAGGGGACAGGCAGTTTTGAAGAAACTAGAAATCATTTTAGACATATTCAAACAACACATTTTAAGTCACTCTAAACACTTGTACTATTTTATCTTCCTCTTCTTTACTCATCTTTGATTAGACTCTATGGATGGCCCAGAGTCCAAATTTTTCAAGGGAGATCATCCTCAAATTTTTGATACAGAATATTAAATAGGTATTGAAAATTATGACACAGATCTATATTTCTGAATAAAAAGGTTATATATTAAATGAAAAAGGTTACTAAAAATCATCTATATGAAAAATAATGTGTATTGTATGACCCTATTTTTCTTCACTGATTTATATATGCACAGGAAAAAGTGATACATATGTAGTAAAACGTTAACAGAAGTTATCTTAGGTGTTGTGCTTTTCACTTCCTATCTTCAGTTAACAGTATAGGTCAGCATCTCACAGAATGACTGGCAGACATGATAGTGGAATTAAATTAGTACCTTATGGCATTCATCAGTAATTGCTTATCTAAGAATGACTTTTTGATGAAGTCCTTCAATTCCGTAAACACTTTGTTCCCAGAGTCACTGTCCCCCCTGCCAGCTGCTCTTACTTGTCTACTCCATACAGATGTCTCCAAACCACACCTTTGGCTCTGTTTTTTCTCTCTCTTGAGCTTCTGTTTTCTCTTTAGGTGTCTACTAGAAATCTCTACTTACATGTGCTGATACCTTCATGAGCAGTTAGTTCACAGGACAGTGAGCACTTACACTCTCATTCACTTGCTGGCTGTTCTTAGATCAATGACTTAATCTCCAGGATCTCAAATAAAGATGACGATAACTTCTTCAAGAGAGGAGACCAAACTAAGTTTCTTGAGGTTTTAGATTTTAGGCCTAAAACCAAATTCATTATCTTCTTGTAACCACTTCCCTCACTTGAAACATTTCTTCCTTTCATCTTCAGATAACAGAACGATAGGAAACAGAACTTTAGAACTAATAAGGATGTTAGAGTCTCCCTAGCTCAATTCCTTTTCTTTAGTATGATGGATGAACAAATACATACCTTCATTATCTCCTTCCTTTTCTTGCCCTATCAGTAATCCAGTCCCATCAGTTCTCCTTTTGTAATGTCTCTCAAGCCTCTTTCATTCTTTTCATTACCACCACCCCAGAGTACATCTTTATTTCCTCGTGGCTTGGTTTTTCCCAAAGTCATGTTTTTCCTGCTTTCAGTCTTTCAGCTAATCCTGGGAAAGCTTCCAGATTGCATATCCTTAAATAGTGTGATCACTAAGACACGTTTTCATGAAAAAAGAATTTGATGGTTTTACTGTGGTCAGAGGATGGGTCCAAACTGTAAGGCTAACCTAAGGAACTTCCTAGAGGTTCACCCTAACTTACCTTTCCAGGTCTATCTTCCAGTATTCCGCTAAAAGTCAAAGCTGAATAAATATTTATTTAATTGAATTAATCTCCATACTTTCTAAACACAAATCCTTTTAGCTTTGAGATATAATCAGGAGATTTAAAAAAAAATAGCATCCAGGTTCAAGGGGAACAGGGAAGCTGTTAAAAGTTAAGAAGATAGAGAACAAGGGTGAAGTGAGGAGAACAGGAGCAGAATTCATGTTCTATATACTCAGTTCCTGCTCTGTAAGTTTTCCACCAATACAGTTTCCGCTCAGTACACTGAGGGGATATGGATGTCGTTCCCCCGACAATAGAAAACACAAGCAGTCAGGGTCTGGATGCTTATTCTAAACCAAGCACAGGGCTAAAGCTTTACAGACATTTTAGTCTCTGATTTAGGAAGGTCAAGGTCACACTGCCTTGAGAAAGGTGAAAGGCAGGAGTCTGACCCACGATTAAAGACCTTGCTTTAAACTGTGCTATAAAAACGACTAGGCTAATCAAGAGAGCACTTGACAGACCACACGAGGCTGGGGTTAGGCGGAAAGGCAAGAGGCTTCTACACCTGAATTTACGGAGAGGAAAACGAAACGGCAAAGCCCTCACGGCGGCCGCCATTTTGCGGGAGCCGAACGGCCGGAAGTCCCGCCGCCGGCGTCTAGCGGCTGGGAAGCTCGCAGCCTGCGGCTGGAGGCTGGCGTAGCGGAGGACCTTGGGCCTCCGCGTCTCAGCGGTCGGGGGCGGAGCCAGGGGCGGGGCCGGGGCCGCGCGGCTTTGAGTCTCGCGGCGGGAGGCGGAGCCTGAAGGCGGGGCCTTGGACGGCGCGGCTCTGTGGTTCCCCCGGCCGGGGGCGGGGCCAGGAGGCGGGGCGGCGGCTCAGGGAGGAGCTGACCCGGTCCCAGCTTATGAGCGCCTCACTTTTTCGGAATGTGAATGAGCTGCTATAGCGGGCAGCTGGCAGCCGGCAGCTCTCGCCTAGGAGGGCTGGGGTGGGAGGTGACGGTGATTTCCTCCCTGCTTGGCCCACCTCGAACATCGACTCCCTTCTCCCGCGGCCCCGGGATGCAGCCGTAGCAGGTGAGATGGGCCCTCGGGGCGCCGACCTGCGCGGTCCCGGCTCGGCTTTGCGGGCCCTTGGTGACCCCGCTCTCGCCCCTCGAGTCTGAGCAGGTGGGCAGCGCCCAGGCCCGCAATCCGCTGCCTGCGCCTGCCCGCCTCTGCCCCGTAGCGCCCGCCTTTAGGACGTGCGGGGCCACCCGGGAAGACTTACGTAGGGGAAGGGGCGGCTTGTCCCCTTTGGTGACAGAGCTGCCATCCCTCAGTTTGAGGAGCACATCATTGTACGTGCGTCCACCCTACCATTCTCAGACTCTTCCCTTTATTCCGGGGGGGTGGCCTCAGTGAATGCCATCGTGGGAGCTTCTGCCCAGGTACCTGGAGCGTTGCGCCAAATTTTCTCCCTTAGCCCTTTATGGAGCATTTCACTTACCATGCTTTGTGACTGCCATGCCCTGGGGAAGCTGAGCGACCAACTTTGTATCCCAGGCACAGAACCCAGGCTGCCTTTACACTTCCACTGCTGCCTGCCCAGGCATTGGGTGGCAGCTCTTCTTTAGGCGGCCTATTTGCTTACGGATTCTCTACATCCTTATCTTAGAGGGCCAAAGTCTGTCCCTGCCCACAAGAGAAGAGGTAGTGCTCAGCACTCCCTCCCCACTCTGGGTCTTTAGGGAAGACCTTTGGTCCCCTGCAAGTAGGTGGGAGTGGGTGGATGGTGTGACTCCTGGTGTTGAAGGGTGGTTGAATAGGACCACACTGTATTATGCTTTTCCCACCGGCTAAATGTTATTGGGTGTTTGAGAAATAGCTTAAGAGTTTAAAGCTTTCTCTTTGAAACCCGTCAGAACCCTCCTCCCCATTTTCACTTAATAGCAGTTGTTTACAATGTTAGTGGTTCCTCCATGTTATCTAAACCAAATATGAGTGGCCAGAAGTGGCTGGTGTATAGCATTTCTCTGCTCCCGCCCCAGTGAGTGGTCTTTTACTGTGACAAGGCAACTTTTTTTTTTTTGCGGTACGCGGGCCTCTCACTGTTGTGGCCTCTCCCGTTGCGGAGCACAGGCTCCGGACGCGCAGTCTCAGCGGCCATGGCTCACAGGGCCAGCCGCTCCGCAGCATGTGGGATCTTCCCGGACCGGGGCACGAACCCGTGTGCCCTGTATCGGCAGGCGGACTCTCAACCACTGCGCCACGAGGGAAGGCCGCTCCTGTTTATTTTAAAAGAATGCTTTAAGAAGTATATTCTCGGGGCCTCCCTGGTGGCGCGGTGGTTATGTATCCACCTGCCAATGCAGGGGACACGGGTTCAAGCCTTGGTTCGCGAAGATCTACATGCCGCGGAGCAATTAAGCCCGTGCGCCACAACTACTGAGCCTGCGCTCTAGAGCCCACGAGCCACAACTACTGAAGTCCTCGTGCCTAGAGCCCCTGCTCCTCAACAAGAGAAGCCACCACAAGGAGAAGCCCGTGCACCGCAACGAAGAGTAGCTCCCGCTCGCCGAAACCAGAGAAAGCCCGCGTGCAGCAACGAAGAGCCAACGTAGCCTAAAATAAATAAATTTATTTTAAAAAAAGAAGTATATTCTCTTCCTGTTGGAAAAAAATTTAAGATGAGATAAAACTTTGTATTTGTAAGTCCTTTTTGGTTATTTTGACTGCCCCTCAATTAGCAGATATTGCTTTTAAAATATCAAGGAACATTAAAAGAAACTTCATGGGAAGGGGAAGATTACTTTCCAAAGTTTTTCTCTTAATTTTTGACTAACTGAAAGTTAAACCTGGGCCTTGCTACAGCTATTTGACCATCACCTTGAGGGAAATAAAGAGCTCTCCCTTCCCTGCTAACAACTAAGATCAAACTAAATTAAACTGAACTCCTTAACTGTTTGGTATAAAATGAAAACTGATAACCTTACAACCCATCCCATCCCTCTGTTTTAGTTGGAGGCTCTTTAATACCAAGTATGTTTGAAGAACTGCATAGAACAATGAATTATATTTAATTTACTACCATTCTTCCTATTATTAGGACACACAACTCCTAATAGCAACTGCTACCACTTCTTGAAGGCCTACTTTGTGATAAGCTGTGTATAAAAGCTCCAGTCCTGGGGCTTCCCTGGTGGCGCAGTGGTTGAGAGTCCGCCTGCCGATGCAGGGGACGTGGGTTTGTGCCCCGGTCCAGGAAGATCCCACATGCTGCGGAGCGGCTGGGCCCGTGAGCCATGGCTGCTGAGCCTGTGCGTCCGGAGCCTGTGCTCCACAATGGGAGAGGCCACGGCAGTGAGAGGCCTGCGTACCGCAAAAAAAAAAAAAAGCTCCAATCCTCACAATAGCCCTCTAAGGAGGTTTTTACTCTCATTTTACAGTTGAAGAAGCTATGGTCCAGAGAGGCTGAGTTACCCAAAGAGTTGATAAGTGATAGGCCCCAAATTGGGTTCAGGCCATTTGACTCTTTTCACTGAACAACTGCAAGTTTAGTTAAAACTGTTGGTTTAAAAATTATTGGAATACATTGATATGCAAGTGTGGTACAAATAAGGGGTAGGGAGCAGTGTAAGTTATAATGCTCCAGGCAAAGAAATATAGGGAACTTTTAAAAAAATAACAGAAGACTGGAGTAGTTTATCACCTTAATCTTTAGCACTGTCTTTTCAAGTCCACATCTCTCAGGGACTCCAAATGTTTAACACCTTTGTTCACTTGTTTACCAGCTCCTTACTTCAATTATGGGTACCTATACCAATCAGTAGCCTTCTCAGGGTATAATTTGATGCTTATTTGGTAAACTTCAAGTATGTGAGTATTACAGGTTTTGTGTATATTGACCACTCCTATCTAATCCTAGGAGGAAAATATTTGTCCTGATCCAGATTAAATGTAATGTTTTTAAATGGTTCAGTTTATACCAGGGTAGCACAGAGAAAATTATCTCATCCACACCCCCAGTTGTATCAGTTGTTAGTCTTTGGCCTGCCATCTGAGTCCTTAATGTGATGTGGGTGTTTGAGAACTTAACCTGGGCATTATACATTTCAGGAAGTATAAGCTTTTTTACTTTCTACCTTGTATAAGGCTACTTTAGATGGTTAACCCAGAATAATCACTTAGGAATTGGCAATTGTCACTATGTCAATTTCAAGTTACTAATAAAAACTGGTTAGTTGCAGAGTTGTTCAAACCTAATGTTCATTGTGTCCCTGGCAGCAAGAGGAAAGTCTGGTAAGTATTGTCATATTAATGTAAAGTTTTCCTTGCTTCATTTTCTGAACATCTTTAGAACATTTTACAAGACATTTTGTGTTCTTTAACATTTTATGAACAGCTTTGGAACATTTCAGAACACATTTTGTGGTCTTGGTGAAAAACTTAGAATACTTAACATTCAGGAAAAAAAACCAAAATTCTGTCCATGAAGTAGATAGTTCCTAAGAAAGAACATTGATCCACTAAAGGGTGAAAGGTTTATTTAAGAGCAGGTAATTATTTTAGTCTCCTAAATCTCCTGTGTGCTCCAGGCACGGTGCTTGGCATTAGGGACACAAAAGTGAGCAAAAACATGCTTCTATGGTACTTAAAGTCTAGTCAAGGAGACAGACATAAATCACACAGTCACTCTAATACATAGTATAATTATAAACTGAGAAGAGTGGCCTAAAGTTAAGGAACATGATTCTATTTGAGAAAGACTCCTGGCCTGGCTATGGTGTTAGAGAAGCCTTACCTGATATAATGACTCCTGAATTGATTTGGATATGATTCGGAGGATGGGTAGTTGTTATGTGGGTGGGCAGGGAAGAGAATATTTTAGTGTGAACTGCATGGGCAAAGCCCCTGTGGCACAAAGACTATGGGGAATTCAAGACAGCCAATATGTCTGGCTGGTGTAAAAGGAACTAAGAGTAGTCTGGTGGGATGCCATCATTTTTTCTTTCATTCTCTCTCTTATATGCCACCAGAAGTTATATTTAACTTTTGTTAAGTGATTTATTTGTGCCAGATGTGTTTGTAAGGACTTGATATTGAATAATATCAAGTTCCTATGAGGTACATACTATTATTGCCATTTCACAGATGAGGAAATGAGGTACAGAAAAGTAAGTTACTGGTTCAAAGTTGATCAGTGATATTCTATTATACTCTTCTTCCTATCCTATAGTCAAGTCCTTCCGCAGGCTGGAAAGGACCTTCCTGTCCATTGTGACTCTTAGATGTAGCCCTGAGAACTTCTGAAATTTATGGAAAATTTGGCTGCAGGCGGACATTCAGTAGACTCTGTGGGTGCCGTGTTCTCATCCACTAGGCAGAGCTTGACTGTGGAGCACTGGAGAGGAACACAGGGCATCATATTACAGCTGTAAAATCTGTGGATCTTATTTTACTCATATCTGATACTGGATATCGGAAAGCAACATAAATATTTTGAGCTGACCCACCTTTGAGAGTCAAGAGGCTGTTGTTAGCAGACACTTCCACCCATTCTATTTTTCATTGTATTTTTCTCTGATGGTTGTTGAAAAAAGTTTGTATATTTATTTGGCCATTTAATAAATCTATGTTTGCCAGTATATCCTTTCAACTAGAATTCTTCTCATTGATTTCACACTGAATCTTTCTTCTTTCTTTCCAGAGATCAGGTTGCAGTTGGAGGGTGAAAGAAAATGAATTCTTTTTCTGATATACCTGCCAAGAACTTGACCATTGCAGTCAATATGACCAAGACTTTGTCCTCACCAGTAACACATGGATTTAATTCCACTAATGACCCACCTTCAATGTCAATAACAAGGCTTTTTCCAGCCTTACTAGAATGCTTTGGCATAGTCCTTTGTGGCTACATAGCAGGAAGGGCCAATGTTATAACATCAACACAGGCGAAAGGACTGGGAAATTTTGTCTCCAGGTTTGCACTTCCAGCTTTATTATTCAAAAACATGGTTGTACTTAATTTTTCCAATGTGGATTGGTCTTTTCTATATAGTATCTTAATTGCCAAAGCTTCTGTATTTTTCATTGTATGTGTATTAACCTTATTGGTTGCCAGTCCCGATAGTCGATTTAGCAAAGCTGGACTATTCCCTATTTTTGCTACACAGAGTAACGACTTTGCATTGGGATATCCTATAGGTAAGTTACTTTTTATTTTTTAAGTTTTAAAAAATTTCAGGTCTTTTAGAAGGTAACAAAATGTAAGGCTTTAATTTGAATCTTTTAACTAAGCATTTGTTAGTGATTTATACTTATTATATCTAAGGAATCTTTCATATTTTTTCTTAAATATGTCTTAAGTTAGATGAATTACATTTTTTCAGAGTTTGAGGCGCCTTCAAACATCTACCTGAAATAAATGGGCATATCCAAATAAATTTTGTGAGTCATCTTTCTAATAGTATTTTTTTCTTCTCAATAATCACATATGAAAGAAATATAATTCCCAGAAGAGATCAGATTCTGATTTAAATTATGTAAAAAGCATAGGCATACACCTGTTTAAAAACTGTCATTATTATTAAATGTTAGCAGTGGAAATTTATGAGTGACTTTTTCCCTTCCTTATTTTTCTTTCCCTCTAGAATGTATATTATTTTACATTAATGCTTGTTATTGAGTTTTTGATTCAAAATATCAGTGTACTTTGGTCGAAGTTAATTTCTTGTTTAAGGACAAAATGAGGGCTTCTTTTACCTTTCCAACTTTTCCTTCTTTAACTTTCCAACCCTTTAAGCAGCCTAATTTTATGTTTCTATGTGTATATGTTTTCCTGATGAAATAGTAAACATACTAGTTGGGGATGTTGAGATATCTTAGAAACATATTCTATTTTCCAGAACTCTCTGCCACCAAGAAAATGTATACTTAGTAACTACTTGTTTTTTAATGTTTTTTTTATTGTGGTAAAAGTCACATAATATAAAACATACTATTTTAACCGTACTTAAGTGTACAGTTCAGTGGCACTAAGTACATTCACATTGTGCAACTCTCACCATCATCCATCTCCCAAATTTTTCACTTTCCTAAACTGAAACTCTGTCCCCTTTAAACACTAACTCCCCATTCCCCCTCCCTACTCCCCCGCAAGCTCCCAGCCCCTGGCATCTACCAGCGTACTTTCTATGAATTTTTAAAGTTTATGTTTTGCTTTGATCATGTATCATAATGTAGGGATCTGAATATTATGGATATAGTAATTCATTCATAGGAACCTGTTAGTACCAGTGACTGTGCCAGCTGCTGGGAATACAATTGTGAACAAAGTTCTTGTACATACTGAATTTACATTTTAATGGGAAAGTAAAATAAAAACAAAAATAATATCAGGTAATGACAAGGGCCATAAAAACAAAGTAGTCTTATTTTACAAGGAGATGGCATTTGAGGTGGGGAGCAGGATCAGTGAAGGCCTCTCTGGTGATATAACTTCTGAGCAGAGACTGAATGAAACTTAATGAAATGGGCAATTAAAATCTGCCATTAACTTTCAAATTTCTTATCTTTTAACTACCCACCCCCCAAAAAAATTATTACACCTCTGGCACGAAAAGGATTCTAGTGGACTATACTTTTCATTATTCTCTTCCTCCATATTGCTTACCAGAAATAGAAATATACCTAAGAAATTATATAACTATGAATAGGAGGTTTATGAGAGTGGAAAAACCAGGCTCTTAGATAACTGAGCTGTGAATAGTCAGAAACTAGATAGGTGTTCCTTTAAGGTTAGTCAATTTTAAAATTAAAGGATGAGCCAAGCATTTAAATAAAGACTTTGGAAATAAAAGAGCAAGGAGTTAATGTGTTGCCCCTCTCTTCAGGTGCATTAATAATGTACATTTGTCAAGGTATTGATGGTATAAGGACCTTAGAAGTGGCTAAGTATCATAGTGTTAAATATTTAATAAATAGTGCTATATCTTAATTTGGACATGAACTGTAAGTTTCATGCTGTCATAGAGTAGTAAGCCCATAACTAAATAGAACTAACATTTGTAACTTTATAAGAGTATTTTCTTATATACTTATCTCATTTGAGGTAGGGCAGATATTATTATCCTCATTTTCAAATAAGAAGGCAGACTTACAGAGATTTAATTGTCTTACCCCAGGTCACACAGCTAACAGGTGACTGAGACCCAAACCTAGATTTAAATCCTGGACATTCTCTTATGCCACACATTTATATAACATGCCCGTTTGATCATCAGAAGACCCAGCTAGCCCTTATAATACATTATTTTCACAGAGAATCAAAGTTTTTCATAATCTTTACATTATTCAAAAAAATTCATAAAATGAGTAGCAGTGGAAAAAGACCTGTTAGATGAGTTTATCCATTTTCATATTAAGGCAGAATCTCCAAATAAAAAATATAGTCAGCCATTTTCATTGCTGCTTTTCTCATGTCCCACATTAAATCTGGTAATAATCATGTTCCCAGCAGTATGCTAGCCCAGTTCCCCTGATGATTATGCTTGCAGATTTTGAGTTGTAATTGTTTGTTTGATTTTAAATCACAGATAATGTAAGAGCTTTTGTGACATTAGGTTGTAGACAATAACTTTACCAGAAACCAACAGTATACACAGAAGTGCTTTTTCATATATCTGCAGATTGGAAGCTGTGGTACAGAACTAGGGCCATGTATCTGCTCCAATGAGATTATTTATTACTGCTGTTCATAGCCATCTGCCTTCTGGCTATGCTCAGGGTGAACAGAGAAGACTATGTCTCTAGAGAGAAGACCATTCTTTCTATTTGTTCTGTGGCCTCTCCCAAGAATTCCTACTCTCTAGTTCACAGATAAGCATGGTAGCTTAAAGGAAATGTCCTTTTTACAACTGCATTTGTTCTACAACATTGGTCCAATTTACAGGTGACTCAGAAGAGATAAGTTAGTGATTAAAGAAAAAGGACAGTCTGTGTTTACTTTTCCTCTATACTATAATTATAATGGTCTATGAAATTGCATTAAAATGATTTATCTATACTCAAGTGACATAATACTACATTGCGTCATTGCAGACTAAAAAAATAGCAGTACGCGGGCTTCTCACTGTTGTGGCCTCTCCCGTTGAGGAGCACAGGCTCCGGACGCACAGACTCAGTGGCCCAGCCGCTCCACGGCATGTGGGATCCTCCCGGACCGGGGCACGAACCCACGTCGCCTGCATCGGCAGGCAGACTCTCAACCACTGCGCCACCAGGGATACCCATGCTTGCTATTTTTAAAAACAATTCTTTTCAGAGGTACTTTAAGAAATCTGAGTATGAGAAGAAACCAAGACTCCACTGAGGTGAAATGTGGATTTTAGCAAATTAGAATGGTTCCCTGCCTCTGTCATTAAAAGATACAATAGGGCATAGTTAAGTGCTATAATTCATTCTTAAACAATGTTGATAGCATAAGCACCCTGACTAATCATAATTATGCTCTAGTGCTTGAGCTGTAAACAGAAAGGAAATGAAGCATTTAACTATATGCCATTAAATAATAGAATGGTCTTGTCTGGGTCTTTGTGTTATTTGCTAGGGATTGAAACCCTGCAGTAATCAAAATAGGAGCCACAGTGGGTGGCTAATTTTGTCTCTTAGTTCTTCAAAGCTATATAATAATTCCTCAGAGTGGGATTCTCCCCTCCCCCCAAGAGCCTTATTTATAAGTATTAATTAGAACTTAATAGTTGATACAATGATTATAAATCTAATTTGTTAATATGGGTCACCACTTTCAATTATTTTTCAGATTTGAAAAACTATACTCAGATTGATAACAAAAGAATAGTGCTGCGGGGGAGGGAGGGTGGTGGGATGAACTGGGAGATTGGGATTGATATATATACACTAATATGTATAAAATAGATAACTAATAAGAGCCTGCTGTATAAAAAATACATAAATTAAATTTAAAAATAGTGCTGCCTATTTATAAAGATGGAATGTTAAGTAATTATGCAAATGAATGGCAGAATGAACTGAAATTCCCATATGAACCCTATTCTAGTAAACAAGTATTTATTCCCAACTTTTTGCTTTCCCACTAGACTATACTTCTTTTGCCTTTGTATACCTGTTCAACTGACTTAAAATACCCCAATAGTAGCCTGCTTTATAAATATTCAGAAGATGAAAAAAGAAAAAAAATTGGATATAAAAAGAAATGGGTTCATGGATAACAATTAGTTATAAATTGCTATGTTACAAAACACATTTTTAGTCTGTCTGAAACCTTTGACATTCATTGATGTGTTAATTCCATTCAGCAAGTATTTTCAGATTTTGCTTAGCACTCAGCTGGGACTGGGGGTTATAAAATGATACCTTCAAGGAACTTAGAATTTGTTAAGATGGCACTGATACAAAAAGTTCACAAAGTACCAGAGCCATCCAGGGAAGGAGAGATCCATGATGTAGACTGAAGACTCGGTGGAGGAAGTGGTACCTGAGACAGGCCTTAAATAGTAGGCAAGATTTGGATAAGAAAGGAGAGATTTCAAGAAGTTGGGGGATGATGAAGTTGGGGAATGATGATCGGCATGTAGAACTAGAAATTATGAACCTGGTGTTTATCCAGCATTACAGTGATATAAACTGGCTGATAGAGGCTTTGCACTAAGGTATAGTGAGAGGTGAGCTGGATAAATAAGGAACAAATTGTGGCGACTAGATTGTGAATGTCAAAAGAAAGATTTTATATGTGGTCTTGTGGGCAGGGAGAGCTGTGGGAAAATCTTAATTTTTGAAAGTTAAGATTTAGGTGATATTGTTGGTAGCAAGTAAAATGGATAAAGGGGATGGTCAAGAAAAACCAGAAGAGTCTACGTTGGTAAACAGAGTAGGTAACCCACTTTTGAGATTTTTGACTAGTGGGAGTAGCAGGAATCAAGATTCCAAGTAGGAATCAAATACAAAAGATCATGCAAAAGAAGAAAGGACTTGGTGATTGGCTAGGCCTAAATATAGACTTTTGTTCAAATTTGCATTGAGCATTTAAAACAACCCGAAGTCCATTATGTAATGGTGATTAAGTGCTACTGTACCAGGAAAGTACATTTCTGGTAAAAAGGCATTAACTTAAGAAGCTTTGTGTGCTATAAGTTGTCAAAGGAAATACCTTATGCGTTTTACTTTGGCTACTTGGGAAAATTCTTAGGCTCAGATTGAAAACACAAGGCTTTTCTAAAATATACTCTCTATTTTAAAAATTGAGGGGTGGGGGGCTTCCCTGGTGGCGCAGTGGTTGAGAGTCCGCCTGCCGATGCAGGGGACACGGGTTCGTGCCCCGGGTCCGGGAGGATCCCACATGCCGCGGAGCAGCTGGGCCCGTGAGCCATGGGCGCTGAGCCTGCGCGTCCGGAGCCTGTGCTCCACAACGGGAGAGGCCACAACAGTGAGAGGCCCGTGTACAGCAAAAAAAAAAAAAATTGAGGGGTGGGTATAGACACCTTTCTCTTTGAGCTAAAATATCTAGTCAGAAGAAGTGTAGCTAAATAGAAATAGTTATCAAAAGTGCTGCTTTTTTTTTTTTTTTTACTTAAAGGATGAAACCTTATGAAACATGAAAGAGAACCACAGAGTTATAGAGCTATATATCTAATTTGGAAATCAGTGGAAAGAATTTGTGAAATTTTATGTAGTCAAATATATTTTGTTTAACATTTCAAAGATATTAGAGACCTCTGTATGTGCTTAGTTGAAAAAAAGGGAATTGAATCTTATAAAAAGTGGCTTTTAGCTAATGAGAACAAGGCATTCGAAAGGTTATATAATCTAGTTTCATAACTAACAGGACATGTGCTTGACATTAATTGAACTTATGTATCCTGAGTAAGCAAACAAATATATTTTCCTACCTGTGTCACTTTATCTTAATGTAAACTGAGAAACCTAATCTTTTTCATTTTTTCACATGATTGCCTCTCTTGTGAAGCAAGTGATTGTGAGTGATTGTGGCTGTTCTTATTTTATCTGTCTTTCTCAACTTGAAATCATTTATGAATCAGGCTTTGCATATATTAGGTTGAATAATTTCAGAATTCATTGCCAAAAATGTGCCTTGAGACCAATTTGATGCTGCAAGGCTCTAAGTTGCCCTGATCAAGCCAAGACCAGGCCACCAACCCTCACATGAACCAAGAAACTGCTAGAAGTCTGATCCAACCCATCCCCTTCCAAGGAGACTCATCTCATGCAATGGTTAGGTTCTAAAGTCATCATATACAGTTGAACCTTTGAAAAATCCCTCAAATCACCCACAAGATGCAGCACACGTACTTTGTGTATATTGTACCACTTCTCATAAGTCTACTAGCCAGATTCTTCTGCAGGCATTGCTCTTCTTCAATGAACAAGTAATTAGTTTGCACTTGGGAACATGTTTTATGCAAAAGAAAAATGAAGCCTATGTTTTCCTAAGAAAGTGTAGTTGAATTTGCATTAAATGTGCATTAACATGAATTTACTGTATTCTCCTCCCAAACATTTCTTAGATCCACCTTTCCATCTCTAATTCTTCAGCATCTTCACTGGTCTTCCTTCCTGAAGGTATTCATTCCTCTCCAATGGAGGCTGCTCATTTTCTCATCGCCTGCATACCATGTGAGCAGTGGGTAGGCAGGATTGGCATCCTCATAGCCACTGTGTACCACTGCTAGGCCATTATTCTCTCTCTTCTGTAAAAACTGCTTCGTTGAGGTTCCTGCTGCCTGGCTAAACTGCTCATCCTCGTTGCTGTCATCTGCTGACCTCACTCGTCATTCCTCTTCATTCATTGAAGACCAATATCTGGCCCACTGTCATCTTCTCTACTCCCAAGTTTTGCTTGTTATCTTGTTTAACTTTAGCATCCATGTGAACTACCCACCAAATTCTCTGCTCTCTCAGTTCCTTGACCTCCTCACCTCCAATGATGTTTTCCTGTACTCCACTTCAGCCACCAACTCCCATGGCCACATCCTGGACCAAGTCATCTGGGAAATATTAAATCCAATAGCTCAATATCTGACTTACTGTGAACTCCTAAACTTCCAGCTACACCTACTTCTTGAACTTCACAGGGACCTCCAGTCTCTAACCGCTCTGCTATCTATCTGTTAGCCATCTCCCATCTTCACTTCTTTTCCTATATAGCTTGGACTCCATCGCCTCAGTGCTCTTTTTTTTTAAAACATTTTTAAAATAAATTAATTTAATTTTATTTATTTTTGGCTGCGTTGGGTCTTCGTTGCTGCACGCGGGCTTTCTCCAGTTGTTGCGAGCGGGGGCTCCTCTTTGTTGCGATGCACAGGCTTCTTATTGCGGTGGCCTATCTTGTGGAGCACGGGCTCTAGGTGCGCGGGCTTCAGTAGTTGTGGCACGTGGGCTCGGTAGTTGTGGCTCACGGGCTCTAGAGCGCAGGCTCAGTAGTTGTGGCACCTGGGCTTAGTTGCTCCACAGCATGTGGGATCTTCCTGGACCAGGGCTCGAACCTGTGTCCCCTGCATTGGCAGGCGGATTCTCAACCACTGTGCCAGCAGTGAAGTCCCTCAGTGCTCATTTTTTAGTCTGTTATCTCCTCCTCTCTCCTGTGTTCTCTGTGCTCTGATTTCTGCCTCACCACTCCAATGAAACTTCTCTCTCAAGAGAACCAACAACCACCTTATTGCTATGACTACTTAAACATTTTGTTAGTAGATTTTTACCTTGAATTGTTTTAAGAATTCTACAATTCTGCCCCTTTATTGAGACTAGTCTTAGCCTCTAAGTAGTAACAATTAGTGGGTTTTACTAAAAATACTTTTTAAAAGTTGATTATCATTTTATAAGCTAAATGTCATTTAATATAGTGGGGTTTTTTTCCTTTTCAGCTTTATTACTAAAACATACTTTTCCAAAACTAGGGTAATGAGGTCATTCTACACTATTTAGGTTAATTTACAATATGTTATAATTAAGCATGGAAAACATTATATTCATAATTTATTAATATATTTCTGTGGTAACCATTTAAAAATCAATTTTAATTTGTATTTTGCAGTTGAAGCTTTATATCAAACGACATACCCAGAGTATCTCCAGTACATTTACTTAGTGGCGCCAATATCTCTTATGATGTTAAACCCTATAGGGTTTATCTTCTGTGAAATGCAGAGATGGAAAGACACTCCAAATGCTTCTCAAAACAAAGTGAAAATTGTGGGACTTGGACTTCTGCATGTGTTACAGAACCCAATAGTATTTATGGTTTTCATTGGCATTGCTTTCAATTTTATTCTTGATCAAAAGGTGCCCGTATATATGGAAAATTTTCTTGATGGACTTGCGAATTCTTTTTCTGGATCAGCTCTATTTTATCTTGGTCTTACAATGGTAGGAAAAATAAAGAAACTGAAGAAGTCAGCATTTGTTGTACTAATCCTTCTCATCACAGCTAAACTGTAAGTTTCACTTATTTAACTTGGGGATTGTACTTTGTGAAAGCCTTATTTAGCCCGTTCGTTGGGATATGTCTCTATTTTCTCCATTAAATAGTTTGATAGTAGTAATCCCTCCTAATTGAGTAGTTACAATTTAAAGGAAAATGTGATATTGGTATATTGTGGAAAGTCATTTCCATGTAGGTTACTCTTTACATTTTACTGTCAGAGGATAAAGACTATTGGTTTACCTTCAGCTTTTTTAAAATTTTATTTTGCGGTACGCGGGCCTCTCACTGTTGTGGCCTCTCCCATTGCGGAGCTCCGGACGCGCAGGCTCAGCGGCCATGGCTCACGGGCCCAGCCGCTCCGCGGCATGTGGGATCCTCCCGGACCGGGGCACGAACCCGTGTCCCCTGCATCCATCGGCAGGCAGACTCTCAACCACTGCGCCACCAGGGAAGCCCTCCTTTCAGCTTTTATATAATTTTACTTAATATCTTACAGTGTCCTAGTTTGATCATATTTTTAAAGGAATTTTGCAGGATTTCTGAGTTTTCTAAATTTATTAAAATCCTATTGGCCATGATGAAAACAATAATTTTGAATATAAACTTCTATTTCATGAATTTGAGGGAAACATTCTAAAATTCTGAGGGTGGCTGAATATAGGTAAGTCAGTAGGAATGATTATTATTAACCATCTGATCCTAGCCTGTAAATGAAAAGTTCTTAGCTCCTTAGTTGATAGTTCCTTCAGCCTCCTTAGCTCTTTAGACGTGGAGTTATACTTCCTGGTAAAGGTGACATAATTTTACTACAAGATTATCCCAAGGCACTTGGGGCATATTTAACTATTGAATTTAGCTCTTGTATAGACAATTAAATTCATGAGACCAGTGCAATATGAAATAGTATCTATACTTTCAATATAATAAAAATGAATATAAATTCTGAAGATTACTAATAGTGGTGTTATGCTCTTGGAAATAAAGTATTATTTAGTTTTTTTGTTTAATTTTTGGCTGCACTGCATGGCATGTAGAATCTTAGTTCCCCGACCAGGGATTGAACCCACGCCCCCTGCAGTGGAAGTGTGGAGTCTTAACTACTGGACCACCAGGGAAGTTCCTTATTTAGTTTTTCACAGCAATAAATATGGTTCTAACAATAATAGTAACACCAACCATTACTTATAAGGATTTAAATATTCTCATTTTTAAAATCTTTTTTCTGGTTCTTTGATCCCTATTACATAATTTCTTCTTCTTTTAATTTAAAAAAAAACACATAAGAGTAGTTCTTTACTCCATCTGAGAGCATGTCTGTAGGTGCTGCTGTGACAATATTAACCTTGGTTTTGTTCTTTCTAAAGGAAAGCTCCATTAACTTGCTACTGTTGATATGGTCTTTCTGTGGAATCCTGGAGGATTTGTTTAATAATTAACTCTTCACCAGATCTGGATTTCATAGTTTTCTGCTCTACCTCAGTTATTTCAGTTCCCTTTGCTAAACATTTTTTCTTTATTAAGATAAAGAGCTAATTGTAAGATACCTGTTTCTCTACTGGTTTTTGAAATCTAACTGAGTAGCATTGTTATCATTACCTGAACCATTTAAACCTCTAATCATAATAAAGGTGCACTTTTTTTTTTTTCCAAGAATGAGTTTAGTAATTTTGTTGAAAAAGTTTACCCAGATTGTCAGTCTTCTTTTTTTCTTTTAACATTTCAATGAACTAATAGGGAAAGCAAGAAACAGCAGTTATAATTGCAACTTTTACAGATTTTTTACAAGAAAATTATTCATAGAACAAAAAAAAATTAGTTTTTTTCCTCCTAATTCCCGATGTTTGAAGTATTTCTAGAATATTGTTTTACTTTAAGTAGCTCCAAGTTGAATTTTTTATTCTTTCAATAAAATGATACCTTCTGGGCAGGAGAAGAATAACCTAATGCCAAGTTCACTAGAGCAATTTACTATTTGGGGACCAGCATACTTTGATACCAAGCAAATGATGCTTTTCTTGTTTCTTCAGCCTGGTGCTGCCACTTCTGTGCCGAGAAATGGTGGAACTCTTGGACAAGGGCAACAGTGTAGTGAACCATGCAAGTGTATCGAATTATGCATTTTTGTATGGTGTCTTTCCTGTAGCTCCAGGAGTGGCTATCTTTGCAACACAGTTCAACATGGAAGTAGAGATTGTATGTATATATTACTTTTTAAGTTTGATTGTTTGGTTAGTAGAAAAATGAATTTTTAAAACACAGAAATCTACATTCTTTTATGAGAATTTGATATCTGTAAATTGCCTCATTATAAGTAAAGAGACATTATGTAACATCGTGTAACAAGTGACTTATTTAATCTGGGGTCTTTATTCAGCCATGACTTTTTTCAGTAGTCTTTTTTAGTTTCAAGCATTTTAATGCTGTAATTTTAGTTAAGCCTAAAGGTTATTTACAGAAGGGTAACTTTCAAAATTTGAGGGGAAAAAATCTGATTTATTCATTGATAATCCAACCACCAGATGCAAAATACCACATAATCAACTGCAATAAATAGCTAAATCAGTTAACATCAATTAGTGTCTAAGCATACTATACATGTTATCTACAGCATTAGAGCAGATGTTTTTGAAATATAACATGAAGGAACTAAATTGTTGACCAAAGCTTAGTTCCATTATTTAATCGGTAGAATGTTTGCATGGTAATTTTTCTCTTTTTGAAATTGTTTTTATTGCCCTATATTTTATGAAATAGTATGGAAGGAAACTGGTCATCAGTTTAAGTAGATCATTGATATGGTTTACTTTCTGGAATCTAGAGATATAAACATCAGATGTGGGATTTCTAGCAGTTATATGCAAATATAAATTGAGCATAGACTGGAAGAGAAGCCAAGGGAACTTAACTGTGTTTTCTTTTAAGAACTCTAAGAAAAGGGGAATATGATATTAGATAACATGCTGGATTCTGTGATGTCTCTTTACTGACTCCTGCTTTTATTTTAGAATGCCTTAATGTGCTGTGGCTAAAGTTTACGAGAATTGTTTAAGTGAGTCTGTGACTCTTCCTCAATTTGACTTCATTTTTTGCAGATAACCTCAGGGATGGTAATAAGCACATTTGTGTCTGCACCAATCATGTACGTCTCTGCCTGGTTACTGACTTTTCCCACCATGGACCCGAAGCCATTGGCATATGCCATCCAGAATGTTAGTTTTGATATAAGTATTATCAGTCTGGTCTCCTTGGTAAGTATGTTTCAGTGTAAAAATGAATGAGAATCACAGAATGAATTTGAGAATAGCTTGGTAACAGAAAGTTAGGGAGTAAAAATATAATTTCTTATGCAATACAGAAAGCTAAAGCCTACCCATAAAATATAGTATCAGCCTTCTGAGTTTTGTCTTTCCAGTTGGGAGTTAGAGTTATATAACAGACAAGCCATGAGATTTAGTCAAACTTGGATTTGACTCCTGGCCCTGTGACAAACTAGCTGTTATTTCTCTGTGGAGTTACCTAAGCCTCTCTAAGCTTCAATTTTCTCAACTATAAAATACAGATAATAATTTAACATATTTCCATGGTTTGTTTTAAGGATTACATGAGACAATATATGTAAAAGGCATTCTGAAAATGGTGAATTGCTATATAAATACTAGCTATTGTAGAATCATGTTGTAGGAAGGGATCTTTGGGATTAAGACCAAACATCCATTTAATGTTAATGAAACTTTTGGGTATATCTAGCTCAAATTAAATACTTATACACTTGGCAACTAGAGTATCTTGTAGATTGAGTTGCCTGTTGAATTCAAACAGTATTCTGGCTGAAAATAAAAAGACAACTTTTGCTGTTAAAGGAAAGGAGATAAGGATGAATATGTATACTGGCAACAAATAAATGTGTGATTAATGTAATTTTTAAGAAATTTTGTTTCTGTTACATTTTCTTAAAAATGATGCCCGTTGATAAGAGGGCAGTTTCGTAGGGGGAGAGACAATATAAATTTTGATTGACAATGAGGTGAGAAGAAAGAAGGAAATCAAACCAGCATACGTAGCTGACTACTGGGTATCCTTTTAAATATAAAGAATGCAGGAAAATTAATCTTAAGGTGGATGACATGTGTTGTTTGAAGTAAGACAGCCTGGAATGTAGATACCTCACGAGCCAATGTGGTGGAATCAAAAAGGGAAAATTCAAGATAGTGCAGTATAACTGCGTCTCCCACAAAAGCTCCTTTCCTGAAGAGTTGTCTGTGAGCCTGTGTCCCACCCCAGCCACCAAAGGTAGGGATAGTTGGAACGTGGCCCTCCCTGTTCAAGGACTAGTTCTTAAAGACTCTGTCATTTTTGGAGTTAATTTACCATAGGATCTCTCCATGCTTTCTATTTTACTTTACTTTTACTATTAGTTTACATTAATGCCCTTTTGGGAGCTACACAAGTTAAAGTAAATAAAATATTGCAATTCCTTTTTGAACCAGGATAAGAGAATTCTTTAAAGAGGCTAATAAGTAATTAGTAAAGTAATTATAAAATAAAAGTTAGTAATTAATAAGTGATTATAAAGATTAAGAAACCTGAGTAACTTTTGAACCTCTGTGTTTAAGATCTGGTCTTTGGCTATTCTCCTTTTGAGCAAGAAGTATAAACAGCTTCCTCATATGCTTACAACTAATTTACTCATCGCTCAGGTTAGTAAACCTACAGATAATTAAAGCTGTGTTTTTCTCATTGGTTATATTACTATAGAGGAAAAAATCGCTTTGTTGGGTTTTTCCAGGTATAAAGTCAAAAGTATTTTTTTACCAAATACAATTTGATTACAACTAATTTATGCCGAATTTATTAAATACTGCAGTGTGTCTTAACCTATACAAAGTTGAGGCTAATACAGTTGGCCCTCCATATCCATGGGTTCCACATCCTCAGATTCAACCAAAATGGATCGAAAATATTCAGAAAAAAAAATTCCAGAAAGTTCCAAAAAGCAAAACTTGAATTTGCCATATGCCGACAGCTATTTACATAGCATTAACAGTGTATTTGGTATTATAAGTAATCTGGAGATGATTTAAAGTATACAGGAATATATGCATAGGTTATAAGCAAATACTACAGAATTTTATATAAGGAACTTGAGCATCCTTGGATTTTGGTATCTGTTGCGGGGGCGAGGAGGTGTCCTAGAACCAATCCTCCATGGATACAGAAAGACAACTGTAATGACATTTAGTGATAATTTTGCGTTTTTTAATAGAAATAATTGAATCATTACAATTTAAACTCTCTCATAATCTTACTTTTCTGGTTAAATCTTTGCATGTCTCAAATCATAAAGGAAAGAAGTTTACATTTTCTATGTAAACCTTTTCTAAATATAAGGTTAGTATTTAGAATGTTGTCATTATCTGTTTCAATTAAATAGAAAGGCTTGTTAAAGCCTCTGTATAAAAAGTTTTTTAATCATAAACCTTGAAGTTTTAGTATAACTAGAATGCAATAGTTAATTACTCAGTAATAATTTTAAGTGAATAATTATAGTTGCTGTGAATAAAACTCATGAGTATGAGTCATATGAGTATGACTGACTGTTTTTTTATAATTTTTTCTTCAGTCTGTTGTCTGTGCTGGAATGATGATATGGCATTTTGTTAAAGAAAAAAGTTTTGTTGGACAAATTCTGGTGTTTGTTTTATTGTACAGCTCTCTCTACAGCACCTACCTGTGGACAGGTAAGTTGGATCATGAAGAGATATTTAGGTCCCCCTCTCCTCCATCACTTGAGGCCTCAGTTTCTAGTTATCTAGTTGAAGTCTAGTAGTACAGGATTAGGGCATTCACTTGGGCAGTTACACCCACTAACATAGTCTGCAAAGCTGAGTTCTCTTCCCCAATCACTCCTTTTCTGCCTGGGCTCAGGTGGTTTCCAGTCACATGTCCTTTTTCTTCAGGGTCTTAGATTCTAGGCCACAGTCAGCACAGCTCCCCTTTGGAGCCATCAAGGGGGAAAGGCACTAGAAGCAGGTAGGGAAAGGAAAGAATGGGCAGAGAGGGATGAGGCATGTGAGGTGTGTCGCAGAGCTCACTATTAGAATCCAACTGAACTGAATGAAAAATTCTGGCTCTGCCTTAAGCAAATGACTTAACTTTTGCGGTCTCAGTTTTCTTATCTGTAAGCCTGGATTATCACACCTTACAGAGTTATTTTGAGAATCAAATGAAATATGGATGTTTATGCCTGGTACATGGCAGGCACTCAACAAATGTAACTGTATTATTAAATAGAGGGAAGAGCAGTAATATGAGAACGAGAAAAACAAGTGAACAAAAGGGTATGGAAAGAGAAGAATACCCAGGAAGAAAACCTATTTTTCATTTCAACTGGCCCCATAAAGGATATTCAAAATGTTTTAACACATTGCTCTTTTGAAGTATAACATTTATTTGGGTGTGTACATTCTGGTATGTTTGTGAAACATTCAGTCTGGCTGATTTGTATTCATACCACAAATGCAAACCTATAAAATGGCACATAAAAGGAAACTGTAGAATGGTAGCACTGGTTAGGAGGCAGATGTCAGGAAGTGGCTGGGGGCGGGGTGGGGGGGCGGACAGGCCTTTGATTTCATGCCTTCAGGATCAAAGCAGGACGCATCTCAGTCAACAGCCTTTTGAAGTGAAGCAACAATGTGGCGAGGAATTACAAAATGAATTCAGTGCAAACAGGAGAAGGTTTGTGCTTTTTAAAGGCAAGTACACCTTGCAAGGCATAAGAGTTTTCACGAGCTGTCAAGTGAAAAGAGCCTGAATACTTTATTTCCAAATACAGATGAACCAACTTGATCTCTAATACTTAGGTTTATTAAGGTTAAATTTATAATGAGAATAAGAGAGCAGTATATAGATCAATCTGTCAAAAAGCCCCAAGTTTCTCTGATATCCTCTTCAAGCATGCATACCAAAATCTCTCCAAAGAAGCTGTTCTGAATTCCTTGACCTCGATGAAGAATAACCTTGAGATTATTGTGATATAACAGAATTTTAGACCTAAAAGGTCATTTTAAATCATCCTGTTCAGCCATTTTCAGTTTTACTCATTTATAAACCATCCTCATGAATTTTGCCATATCTGCATACCACCTGTCCTTTCTTTCCACCTTAAAACTAACTCACTTTTTTTACTTTAATAAATTTAGCCTTATCTCAGTAAAATCCCAGGTTTCATGTGTTAGTTAAAAATTTTTCAAGCACATGTTAAAATAAACACATAATTAGTCAAAAAATGTTCCCCCCGTGCCACCTACAGTCACCGCACTTTCGGAAACACGGGTCTAGTTTAAATCTTTCATTTTGCCAATGGAGGAAAATAAGGCCCAAAGAGTTTAACTGATTCAGGCAAGAACTCTCACAGCTTCCTCAGTGAGACATCCAGGCCTAGACTAAGCCTGTTCTTCATATGTCAATATTTTCACAAGGCAGGAATGAAATGATAAATGTTGGAATTTTAAAGAGTGCCCTCACTACTATAACACAGTTGGCACTCTTTTGTGATTGGTTACTTGCTTCCCTGGCACTTTAAAAACCTGAAACAGTGTGCAAATGCATTGGGAGGAGCACTGGTATTACAGTGTCTCTTGAACTTGAGTACTGTGTGGGTCCTCTATAAAGAAAAACAATTCTCAAGGATCTCAGTGTTGATTTGTATTATTTCTAGCACAGTGTTACTTAATCTGTATAATCTTAAATCTAGGTATGAATTCCTTATATACAGCTAATATACAATTTTAAAACCAAAGCAGATTCACAGATTAGATTTAAACAAAACTATAAGCTCAGTAACTCTAATTAGCAAAATTAATTGACATGACAAAGGATCTTATTTTGCTAATCTGAATCACAGCTTGAAATGTAAAATGCAACTCATTTTTCTCTGGGTAGGGTTTTTTTTGGTTTGGCCTGGCTCTACTTTGATGTGTGGGTTTATGACCTGGTTATCTTGCTGCTTTTCTCTTCTTCAGACTACCACAGAATGTTCATCTGGACTATGTGTTGTGATATTATTTGGCCTTCACTTGGCTCAAACTTCAGATAAAACCAGATGTAAGCCCTGAAATAACGAGACTGTACTTTGGTTGTAAGATGGTCATCCAGATGATTATCATTGCAAATAAACCAAAAAGACTTAACATTTCTCACAGAAATTTCCAGATCCCTATGGGTCCACAGATCTGAGCTTTAGAAACACTGACAGAGTTGAAGGACTTAACCTTCTGGCAGAAGGCTGGGTTTCTAGTCTTGCTGTGCCCTCTGCTGGCTGTGTAGCTTGGGCAAACCCTTGTTTACATATCTATAAAATGAAGGCATTAAAAAAAAAAAAAAGGAAGGCATTAATTTAGAACAGTGGTCCCTTCCAACCCTAAAGTTCTAAGCTTCTATAGCTATGTAGAATTTATTAAATAAGATGTTACTTCTATAAATAATTGAGTATAAGATATAAGGAAAGCTCTTGAAATATTTGTTTTAAAACATTTGTTTAAATGTTTAAAACATTTGTTTTTGTATTAACTTTATATTATATTCGTATTAAGGTCCATCATTTAGACTTGGTGAATTTTCCCAAAACAAAACCTGTATAAGAATTGCCTGTACTTTCTTAGCACCAGCAAAGTGGGGGTGTTTTTATTTTTAGAATCGTTCTGTATCCAGTTAAAAAAATTTTTTTCCAAATATACTTCGATTCCAAACACATCAGTCAAAAGAACAAAATGATTTGGGCTTTTTGAAAAAAATCTTCATGTATTAAACAAGAAGATTTCAGTAAAGAAGCAATGTAGGAGGGAAAACATGAATGATTCTGAATTTAAAAAACTTGCTACAAAATCTTGGGAAAAGCATTTATGTAAAAGGAGCGAATTCTAGGGCAAGAACTACAGACTACTATTGAAATAAGCTTGGTTAAAGTTCCATGAAGTCTGATCAACATCAAGAGTAATCACCTATCTTTCAATCTCTATTTTTTATTCTTAGGCCTTCTAGCAATTTCTTTGCTTCTTTTGAAAAAGAGAGAAAGGGTACAAATTCCTGTTGGAATCCTCATAATATCTGGCTGGGGGTAAGTTGGTAGTTTTCTTTTTGCTTACATGTTCCCACATACACAGTTACTATTCATCCTCTCTTTTTTTCTCTCGCTTTTTGTTTCTCTCCCTCTAAACTCTTGTTATTATAGGATTCCTGCTCTCCTTGTTGGTATTCTTTTGATAGCTGGAAAACATAATGGAGACAGCATTGACTCAGCCTTCTTTTATGGAAAAGAGCAGGTGAGAAGAGTTTATTGACAGTTCTGTTCTTGAGAATGTCTCTCTTTAGCTTCTTAATGTGTTTTGCTATACTTAAATTAAAATTAATTTTGAAAGTCTATTCCAGTTTATTGCCTATCACACTGGTGATCCTATGTCACTTTGTTAACTCACACCTCAAAATGCAGTAAAGATTTTACATGTCTATAAAAAGGAAAATGAAATTGAAAAAGAAGATTTCACATGTTTAATTAAGTCTGTTTGTAGCTGAGGATTTCCAAATATTTGAAACTTAACTGGGTCTTCTTAAGCATACTTATGAATTATGTTCCCTTTATTGGAGGAAAGGGTGATTAATTTAAAGCCATTTAATAAGTTAGCAGTAATAATAAAAGCCAAGTTCTTGACTTTCAATTGTATCATACATATAAATTTCAGAACAAAAAGTATTTGGGGAAAAAGTGTGCTTGAAAAGCTATTGAGTAGGAGGCTTCTGAGACCTGCTGAATCAGAAATTCCCAAGGATTTGTGTGGGTTTTGTTTTTGTTTTTAATTGAAGTATAGTTTGGTCTACAATATTACATTAGTTTCAAGTGTATAACATAGTGATTCAATATTTTTATAGATTATACTCCATTTAAAGTTATTGCAAAATAATGGCCCTATTTCCCTGTGCTGTACAATACACCCTTGTTGCTTGTCTATTTATACACAGTAGTTTGTATCTCTTAATTCCACATCCCTACCTTGCCCCTCCCAAAGATGTGTTTTTTAAGAACTTCCTAAAATGATTTTGATTTCTTACCCTTTTTTTCTGTTCTGTAATTTTGAATTTTATTGGATTGTTGTGAGAATAAATAAGATTATCCAGATAAATGACTTAGATTAGTGCTGGCATATAGTTAGTATACAATAAGTATTAGCTATAGTCACTTATTTTTAGTATTATCACCATAACAAAGTTTCTAGTTGAAATACACTTGAACTGTGTACGAAAGCAAGCAAAATCTTTGAAGTAAAGAAAAAGTCTATAAGTAATCATTTAGATTACTTGTAGAGGAAACCAAGGACATGATGCATAGTGAAAGAAGCATCTAGAAATCTCATTTGATTACAAGCAAACCCTAATTTCTCTTCAAGTAACTTACATTCCTTCCATACTCTTCCTCTTTTTTAAGAACTACTGTTGTAGAGCATTTATAGCTATGGAGATAACGCATTTTCAACCAAAAAAGTGCCCTTAACCTTGTCTACTAAGATTTCAAGCTGGGATTGTGAAAAGTGGCCTAACGTCTCTTTGCAACGTTGACAGATGATCATCACGGCAGTCACCCTGTTCTGCAGCATTGTGATAGCCAGCGTATCACTCATGTGTATGTACCGCACCTCCCAAGCAGGACGCTATGAAGTTTTCGACCAGTCTCAAGACCACAAAGCAGCAGAGCCTGGAAGCACTGCTTTCGAGGACAGTCCAGTGCTGATAAATGAACCTGAACCTTTTACAAGTTCTATCCCAGAAACAAGTATGATCCTTAATTATAAAGAAACTCTTACATGCCTGTATAGCCTGTATCCTAAATGTTTTTAAGGAAACTTCCTTGAACTATCTTGAATATCACAGGTATTTATGAAATGAGGAATTTGAATCATAGTCAATAATAGAAAGAGCTTGCAAGTTCATTTATTAGATTCTTGTTTATAAATCTTTTGTGAGGATAATCTTTTTTTAAATCCTAAGACTTCCTTGGTCCTGAGAGTTGAGAGAAGAGTAACAACTGAAGGAAGGCCCTTTCTAGGAAACTAAGCACCTGTGTCTGTTAATTTACCAACATCGTATCAGGTAAGCACCATCAATAAAATGAACTAAAGAGGATTGATTGAAGCAGGGTTAATGGTGAAAGTTGGGAGTTGGCAAACTACAGTGGGCCATCTGTTTCTGCATGTTTCAAGAGCTAAGAATAGCTTGTACATTTTTAAAGAGTTGAAGAAAAATTTTAAAAGACAAATATTTTATGACACTTGAAAGTTATATGAAATTTAAATTTCAGTGTCCATTACATGTGATTGGAACATAACCATGCTTATTTATTTATATATTGCCTATGGATGCTTTCACGCTATATTGGTAGAGTTGAGTCGTTCAACAGAGATTCAATGGACTGCAAAGCCTAACATATTTATTATCTGGCCCTTTATAGAAAATATTCGGCAATCCTTGGTATAAGTGAAAATATGACCCTAACCAGTGACTTTGTTAATGTGTTAACGGTTATCGGATTTGCTTCAATTCGTGAAGGGAACTCAGCAATAGAGTATGCATTTTGGATTCATTGGTGCATGTGGAGATTTCATAGACATAGACCACTGTGCTAGGAAGTGTAAATGATGGTACCTATTTTGTTTACAGAGTGTGTGGAGTAGAGAGATGACTAATCTTAAAACTATTAGTTGTAAATAGCAATAAGTAAAGAAAGAGCAAAAATAAATCTCTTTTTAAAAAGAGATTTTAAAAAGCATTTTAACTAACTTAAAAGGAAGAAGATCCCACAAATCTTACTGTCTTACATTGCCTTCCTTCCTCTCTCCTGTCCTTCCTCCCAAACTGGAAGTAGATGGCATGGGGGTTAGAAACACGGATCTGGAGCCAGTCTGCCTGGGTTCAAATCTGACTCTACAATTTACTATTATTTGGTCTTAGGCAAGTTCTCTGTGCCTTGGTTTCCATATTTAATGCTGCTAATACCAACTACATAGGACTGCAGGTTCCCACTACATAGGACTGTAGTTTGGCAGCTAGTGATTTACATTAACCCTGCTTCAATCAGGTCTCCTTTAGTTCATTTTATTGGTGGTGCTCACTAATTTCTTTGTCAGATCCTTTGTGATTATATCATCATAATTTCATTCTTTTGAGTCCTCTTGACTATTTTCTCTTTTAAAACAGAAGTTCAAGGATTATGTGTATGCTTTCACTAAGATTTTAAAAGCCACTTTTCTGAAGTCTCGAGTACTTTTCTGATCATGCCCAGCATCCTTTGCTTCCTCGCTTTCTTTGTATACTCTCACATTTATCCTATAAATCCATCTACTTTATGTTTTCAGACAGGGCGTAAAGACCACCACTCTCTACATCTTCTTCTCCTGCGAGGGTTTTAGAACTGGCCACCAAAGGCCTGTGAACATGTGTGGGGAGTCCTAAACTAAGTGTCTTAAGCCCGGAAACTTCTGCTACGTCTCTACTGTCCTTTAAAAATAGCAAATAAACAGTACCATAGATGCTCTTTAAATCCTGTCATCGTCATCTCTAGCAGGAAAACTGGCTTGCACCTTTTTTTTGTATAAGTAAATGGAGAGCCAGAAGACAGCTATGGCTTATCTCAATAGAAAATCTTCTGCAGTGTTTATACTTCCCTCTCCTCTTATCTCACTGCTTTATAATTGCTTTATAAATTTTCAGTATAACCCACTGGAGTGTAAGTGCTGTGACTGACTTGCCCATCACTATAGCCTCAGCACCTAGCATGGTATCAGGCTTCCTATACATGTTTAGTAATATTTGTTAAATGAATGGATAGATGCATGGGTCGATAAGATGTGCCATGATTTTCTGAAGCTACCCTGAAAACTCCTGTGGCAAAGCACTTGTTTATTTGCCTATTCACCCATGTTCCTAGGAAAAAGGTTTTTAAACCTGTCTGGTTATTTTCCTTCCCTAAAGCCTGCTCTCTTCTGCTTTGCTAGTAGTATTAACACATAACACATTAGATGTCCAGCCTGGCCTCCCCAAATCTCAGTAATCCAAAGTAGTTCACTCCCTTCTGCCCCTCGCTACACATTTGTCAGAAACACATGATTTGCTTACACTCTAAGTGTGGAATTATAATCGAAAGGAAAATTAACCTATTTTACTATGACAGCAAAGGTTCAGTTAATAAAAGAGAAGGCCATATCATCTCTCTTATATATGGAATCTTAAAAAAAAAAAAAACAAGCTCATAGATTCTTTAAACAAGATTCGTGGTTGCCAGAGTCAGGGAGTAGAGGGTAGGAAAAATGGGTGAAGGGGGTCAAAGGGTAAAATAAAAAAGTAATAAATAAGTATGGTGTATTACTGAGCAACATACAAACATACATACATAAATGAGAAGGCTAATGGGGCACTTACACATCCTTCTTACATTTGAAGGGAAAAACTGCCATATGTGTGTGTTCCCTATACATATGTCATTGGAATGGGCTGGCTTTATATCTGTTTTCTTAACAATTTTATCTTAGTGAATTTAAGCCTTCAAATTTATGAAGGTAAGAGGGCAGGGCCAGCTGATTTCTGTATTTTCTTTTCGATTATTCTGTGGCATCGTTATCTTAAATTTAGAAAGACATTTGTAATAGCTTATTATAGATTATAGTCTTTATACTTTGAAATCTTTTTTTGTTTTGTTTTTAAGAACACTACTGAAAAATTAAAGCACATTATCAATGAAAGGTTCAGCCTATGAATTGTTCCTTTTTAGTACATTAAGTTTTAATACAGTTTATCACTGAAGTTATTCTATTATAATCCATGTCAAGGAGCACCGTGTCCATATATATGAGATGTTTTAAAGGACACTGCATGCAGTTCTCTGACTATATAGAGGTAAAATTACAGCCCTATAGCAGATGTCTCAGTATGACTTGTGTAAACCAGTTTACCTATAAACCAGCAAGAGGCTTTCAGCAGTATATATCTAAAAATAAAAAAAGAATACAACTGCTTTTACTGCATCTTCTAAACTAGTAGGAAACATGTTCTTGAAAGAAGTGAGTTTTGAGCTAAACTTAGAGGAGGAGAGGGTTTGGATGAAATCTATGTCAAATTAGGCCAGGAGACTCAAACATGAAGTTTGTGGAGGACAACTAGAGAATTGTCCTGAAAGAAGGGAAGGGCCTTTGTTGAATAGTGGGAGTGGTTGGATGGGGGAGAGGGGCCGAGTCCTAGAGAGCTTTCAAATTCAGGCTAAGCTTTCAAATTCATGCACTAATGCTAGTGCATGTTTTCAAGGAGAGATGAAATCAAAGCTGTATTTTAGGAAAGTGGTCAAATTCTTATTTCCCAAAGCACAGTGGAAACTAATAAAACAGCATGGATAAAAACATTTTCCTTAAAAAAAAAATTAATTAATTATGGGAATTCCCTGAGGGTCCAAAAAAGATATCAGCTGGAGAACAAACAAACAAAAACATTTTCCTTGTCTCACACAAAGAAGAGACAATATGTAAAAGACTGATCCTTTGTCTGCCACTCTTTAAATGTTAGCTTCTGTACAAGCACATTTGAATCCTTTTTTTTTTTTTTTTTTTGCGGTACGCGGGCCTCCCACTGCTGTGGCCTCTCCCATTGTGGAGCACAGGCTCCGGACGCACAGGCTCAGCGGCCATGGCTCACAGGCCCAGCTGCTCCGTGGCATGTGGGATCTTCCCGGACTGGGGCACGAACCCGTGTCCCCTGCATTGGTAGGCAGATTCTCAAGCACTGCGCCACCAGGGAAGACCCTGAATACTTTTTGATAGATACCCATACAATGTGGCTGTATGGAAAATTTGTGTTTGTGTATGAATGAGTTTGGGTTTTTTTTTTTGTTTTGGGGGGTTTGGTTTGTTTTACTTGGCATCTCTTCATGCTGTCCATTCCTGTTGTGCTTGGACTCTTCCCTCACATGGTATTTTGTCTATATAGGTTGCTGCTTCTGCTCCATGGAAAATGGTGAAATATGCTGCCCATCCACAGAACCAGTAGCAAACATAAGCACCAGTGGCTCTGTGACTCCCTCGTTTGAGGAAAGTAAGTGCCTCTGGCAGGGAGCTCAGCTCCGTGCTCTGTGACGACCTAGATGGGTGGGATGGGGTGGGTAGGAGGGAGGTCCAAGAGGGAGGGGACGTATATATATACATATAGCTGATTCACTTCATTTTACAGCAGAGACTAACACATCATTGTAAAGCAATTATACTCCAGTAAAAAAATAATATAAATATATATTTTAAAAAAGAAAGAAAGAAAAGTAAGTGCATCTGGGCTATGAGGATGGGCCTAAAGAACAAAAGATTCCTTATTCTTATGCCTTAAAAGAACTTTATATAGAATTTCTATAGAAGCTACTGTTTGAGAATATTCTCAAAAGAAAGTACAAATAGTATAATAATTGTGCATACATAGGGTACTGATTTTTAATTTGCATGGAAATTTTCCAATAAATTTAACCCAAGTGATAATTCCAAGAAGTTTGCCCTAAGGACCATTATTTTTTGGGGGCTCTTGTTTTAGAAGCTGAGACTTTTCCCCCACTCCATTCCCCCAGGGCCAGGACTAATTAGTTACTGCTTAATTACATTTGGAATCCACGTGCTTTAAAATATGCCCTTTCTTATAAAATAAGAAAAATCTTTACAAGTAATAACCTTTTGGCATATAGACTAAGAGACTAAATCACACTTATGGTCTGAATTCCAAATTATTTAAGACAGCTGAATACATTTATGTGAAATTGCAGTGTACCTTCAGTTAATAATGCTTATTTTTAATCAAAGTAGAAAGGGAAACCCTAAAAAGTCCTCTTTATGATGGAGCGTACGTCAACTGTTTTGCTGTCATTATGTTTTTATATAAGAAATGTTGTGAGGATTATAAGAAACGATGTGTGCAAATCACTTAGCACAGTGAGTGGTATACAAACTAAATGCTTATTAAACATAGTAGCAGCAGCAGTAGTTGTTGTTATTATTCAGGTGGGATTTATACTTGACTGCTTTCTGCTGGCTAGGAATGAATCTTAAATAGTAGAATTCATATTTCCATAGAAAGAAGTAAAAATACATCAGAGGTTGAGCCTTCACTGACTTTCAATAGGAAACCCCTCCTGGCACTCAGATACATGTGTTTCAAGTTTTGTGTGCCTCTTTTCTAAAGCTGATATTTCTTTACATCAGAATTCCCAAGGGTTTGCCTTGCTTTTTCTTCCCTATACAGTATACCTAATAGTAAAGTCCATTAGCAAACTCAACATGTGATTTGATTCAACAACTTTTTTTAGCCCCCCAAAATCCCCTTACAATTTTCTTATCTATCATTTCTCCATTAATAATGCTGATTCCTGAAAATTTTTTTTAATTATAGGGGCTTCTTAGATCTTCTGATCCTATTTTACAAAAATTATATAGAATGAGAGCCATCATATAAGAACTTCATCTGCCCACATAATTTAGTACCATTCCTAAGCCTGAAATAAAGAAAGTCTAAAGGAAATCAAACCATGGACAAATGAGAATTTTTAGAGTTTAACAATGTGATTAATTCCTTGTCGCCAAAACACTGACACACCACAAAGGCAAAATAAATATCGCAATGTGTAAAAAAGGCAAATAAAAGATAGTAAAATTTATTTTTATCCATTTTTATAATACTTCTACATAATGTTTTAAGACCAGGTTTATTATATATACTGCTAGAATTTTTCTACACCAGTATGTACCCAAATAATTGTTATAAAATAGGATCATACTACAGAAACTGTTTGGCAGCCTGGTTTCTTTTTACTTTTAACCTACTTTTATTGTGAACATTCACCTGTGCCATTAGCTATTGTGCCAGACCATGTTTAATGGTTGTACATGTTCTTTTCTAAGAAGAGCCTTTAGGAAGTATAAATTTTTGTTCGCTTAAAGGTAAGAGCTGTAAAGTTGTGTTTTTTAATCTCTGACTTTTTGTAATAAGACTGTATGTTAGACTAGCATCTATTTTGTAAAAATGTTTTCCCCTGCATTTGATGCCTTAGATATCGTGGAGCTGAGGTGGGAGAATTAAAGGTTTCTTGTGAAAGGCCCCTCACTTCTCTTTTAGGCCAGAGAAGAGTCATGTTGTGATTTGGACTTAGTTCCATATGCGAACAGAACAAAGTGTATAATATTTTTTATTTGGTTTCTTAAAGGTCTTTTCTAAGGCAAATTTTAAACTCTTTAATGAAAGGCAAGTGGTAGTAGTAAATTTGTTTTGCTCTTAGCCAAAATAGGGTATTCATGACCTATTTACACCAAGGTGTAGATTTTTACATTTTTACAAAATTACCCCAAGGTGTAGATTTATCACAGGTGAAACTTGAGTTATTAATTTAGCCTTAAAAAGAGTGTGTGTGTGTGTGTGTGTGTGTGTGTGTGTGTTACATTGTTAAATAATGTAGAAGAGAACTATTGCGCACTACTTGTATTTTGGGGAGATAAAAACATTCTACAAGTAGAACTCTCCTAAAACAACATGAAGGAGACTTCCTTGGATTTCAACTAAAATAAAATACTGATTCTGAGCTGAATGTGCATATGTGGTGGTTTGTTTAGGAAGTCATTATGAATTTAAAATGCATTCAGATAAAAAGCTCTGATTACAAATTATTGTACTTACTGTTTTATAGATGAACATTGTGTGAGTCGCTGTAACTCCCAGAGCTGCATATTAGCCCAGGAAGAGGAGCAGTATCTACAGAGTGGAGACCAGCAACTGACTCGACATGTGTTTTTGTGTTTACTTCTCATCATTGGCCTGTTTGCTGTAAATGTTTCTTCTGATTTTGTTTTGGGGCCATTTCTTTAAATGTTTGGCAAAGGTTTTTTTCAGGCATCTGGAGAAACTTAGCTGCTCCTTCACATGGGGGTGGCAGTTCAACCATCTGAATCCTAATCTTGAGCTAAATGTTTTTTGGGGGGGAAAGAATGAATAATTCACATTACTCTGTTGCCTAAGTGCTTCAATGGCTTATTTTGCTTAGAATACTTACTCATCCTATGCCTTGAACCTAGAATTTGGGGTAAAACCAGGCATCTCCATGATGTGTACAGGACCACTTACTCCTAACATATTCCTTGACTGACTTCTGTGGATAAATGACTACATGGTCTCTCAGAAGATAGTCCTCAGATAAATAAACTTTTAGAAATAATTTTATATTATGAAAATAACATAACCACTTCATACAATGGATACTTACAAAATAGAGAAAAGAGGAAAAATATCCATCATACTACTGCCTTCTCTTTTTCAATACATTTTTCATGGTTCTAATAATACATTCAGATTTATGTCTTGCTTTGTGACTTATGTCAAGCATTTTCATATTGCTGCAAAGTGTTCATAACCATTACTTTAAATGGCTCCTCAATAAACCATAGAGGAGAAGCATTATAATTCACTCAACCACTTCCTTATGGATCTATGGATCATTCCTAGTGTTTCAGAATGCTCTAATAAACATCTCCGTGAAATATATTTCCTTATGATAGATTCTCAAAGTTGGGAAACCTGGATCAAAGAATATAAATATTTTTGTGCCTTTGGATGCATTCTACTAAGTTGTTTTCCAAAGAAGTAGTATAGGTTTGTAAAGTACTCACCAACATTGAATATTATACATTTTTTATTTGATAATTTTATAAGTGAAATATAGCACTTCATTTTTTAAATGCATTTCTTTGATTACTAAAGGGTTTTTAAAAAATTAGTTCTATGTCCTCTTTAGTGAATTACCAGTTATTGTATACTTCTTTGTGATAGTTCAAGTGTAACTTGCCTAGCGATAGGAGATGGACCATATAACCCATGAAGAAACCCCCTTACCCTTTCCAAACTGGGATGCTCATTACATAGAATCATATCAGCCAGCACCATTTTAACTGCTGTTTAAGAACAAAAATCAAGAAGTAAGAAATGCAGCCAAGAACTGCTGCTCGGTGATGTGATTGTTTTCACTGTGTAAAACTAATTTTAAAATCAGACCTGTCTTCGGCTAGTCGAAGTCCTGATGTATTATGTAAGCTTCTGTATTATGGCTCATGTCTTCTTGCTTCAAATCTGATCAGAATAGATGCTGCTTGAATGACATCTGTCAAGAAGAGAGGTTGAAACCTCTTGTTTGAAAGACAGAGCCTCTATATTCTCTTGGTGTTTTTCCCTTTAGTTCTTTTCTTCCTAATTGTTAAGTAGATAAGTTATTGTACTATGTTCTGGATAGAGAGAAATGATTAGCTTGCTTCATTTTAAAGTACTATTTTCTCCTTCCTTTACAGAATCTTTCCAGTTGTTTATGGTGGCTATTCAACCAAGAGCCTGGGAGACTATATGTTGAGTTACAGTTTTTCTGTGCTGTGTTTAACTTTGGCCAGGTATTTATTTACTGAGAACTTTGAGGGGTTTTTGTTTTCCTGGATGGTTTGATGGTGGGGGTGGGGGGATGGTACGGATGTTGTTGTTTTCTTTTAAATCAAAAGGGTTTAGTTTGTTTGCCAGCTGCTGGTATGCGTGACAGCTGGCAGCTGCTGCCTATCTCCTAGTAGAGATGAATTATTATATTGGTTAAAGTCATCAGAATGCACACTGAGTGTTTCAATCAGAAATACCAAATAGTTTTTTGCTTTGGTTTTGAGATAAAGAATGATAATTTAGCAGGGACAAGATGTTCCAAGTTCTTTTTAAACTTTGTTGTGGCCTTAATAAGTTACTTTGGCAAAATGACTTAACTTCTCTGAGCCTTTAGTTTAGCAACTTATTTTAATGCACATCATTTCATTTACATTTTGATGTTTCTTGAACGACAGGTACTTAAATCCTTTAAAAAAAATCATGTGGTATATAAATAAAATTTGACCAGGGATAGTAGATACCATTCCTTGAGAGTTTACTATATGCCAAACATTTTTAAGCACTTTACATTAATTATTTCATTTAAACATCACAAGAATATCTGCAAAGTAGACTTGTCACCCCCAGTTTAAAAATTAGAAATTAAAATTCCATGAAGAACTAATATGATAGGTGCTGTTGTCTTTGTTTATGTCACTATTAAAATGGATATTTAAGGGTAAATGATATTTTAGATATTGGGAAAATATTTTGATGTAAAAATTTAATTGTCTTCAGTCCCTTACTTTTTTTTTTAAAGATTTTTTTTTGGATGTGCACCATTTTTTTTTAAGTCTTTATTGAATTTGTTACGATATTGCTTCTGTTCCATGTCTTGGTCCCTTGGCCACAAGGCATGTGGGATCCTAGCTCCCCGACCAGGGATCAAGCCTGCACTCCCTACATTGGAAGGCGAAGTCTTAACCACATCCCTTACTTTTTAATTAAAGAATATTAGTTCCAAGATTAATTATCAGGTTGAAAAAACTACAGTACTTGAAATCATTGCGCTTGCCTATTAAACCTGAAATAATTGGCCATATGAGTTAGTTAACATTTATAAGTAGACACTCTTGCAAGTTTTTCCCTAACATTAATTTCTTGAAATATTTCCAGTTTGCTTTGCCTTTATTATGGGAGCAAAAATGGCTATATTTAGACAGACAAGTGACCTATCGGTTTATTATAGACAGACATGAGCATCCCAGGGCTACCTCACTCTGTGATACTGTCCAAGATTTGATTTTGTACCCAAGAACTATAAAATACTAGGTTGAAAATCTTAGTCTTACTCAGCATTTTGCATTCAGAAAGCCCACTCCAAGCTGAGCCATCCCAGGACTGGGACTGACAAAGCTCCGCAAACAGAAGCTAATGCCAGGAATGTTGCATTTGAAATATTGTCCCCACAGCTTATGGCTGAAGTGCTTCAAAGGAGGGAGACAGATACAAAACCTGCTCCCATTCCATTTTTCTCTTGGGGAGTTGTGGTAGTAAGATCATTCCCTTTAGGTGGTTTATAATTTGAGGTGAAGACAGGTAGGTCCTTCATGTCATTGCATTTTCCATCCCACCCACACCAAGCTGCTCTAAAATCCTTACCCCACTGTGCCTGACAGATGGCAGTTCCCAGCCTCTCATCTCCCCAAGGCAGTCCTGATTGTCCTGATATGTGGCTAATATCTGGTGCTAGTTTGCCTCATCACTCCCAAATTCTTCAAACCCTTTCCCTAAACACTAGCCAATTTCATTTCACATAAATTTTTTTCAGTTACTTCATTATAATCAGAACCTATAGCACTTGTTAATTCTATAATTTCTGAAGTTTTAACAGAAAAATAATAAAGAAGTACGTAAGCATAATGGGAGATATTTTATTTTCTTTTTAGAAAGGGGAAAAAAGTCATATAGCCCTTAAATGTTTTCATTTTTCTCCAGTAAGCTAGCTTGCCAATGTGGTTGTTCAGCACTCACTTTTTTCACCCATCATAATTAGTAGGAAAGATGACTGGGAAGAGGTAGCCAAGGACCATACAATCATCCCTCAGTATCTGAGGGAGACTGGTTCCAGGACACCCCTCAGGTACTAAAATCCATGGATGCTCAAGTCCTTCATATAAAATGGCACAGTATTTGCATATGACCTATGCATGTCCTCCTGTATATTTTAAATCATCTCTAGGTTAGTTACATCACCTTAATTGCTATGTAAATACTTGCCAGTATGCGGCAAATTCAAGTTTTGCTTTTTGGAACTTTCTGGAATTTTTTTCCCAAATATTTTCAATCCACGGTAGGTTAAATCCCTGGATATGGAATCTGTGGATACAGAGGATTGACTGTACGTGCCATCAGGCACTGAACTTTAGAGGTATTGTCTGTGTGTTCTATTTAAAATGTTGCTCTAATCACTAGAGGTTTACTTCCCCAAGCAATAAATATTTTGGCTTCCATCATTTCTCTGTCTTAAAATTTATTTTAGAACTCATAAAATATAACTTTTTTTTCTTCCATAGGGATTTATTTCCTTTGGCATCTTTGGATTGGACAAACATTTAATCATCCTACCCTTCAAAAGAAGGTACGTTTAGTTTTGAAATAAAGCTGTAACTGTAAAGGTGATGACAAAGCCATTCTATTAAGATACTTATATTTTTAAACCTTTAGAAACTACTAGGAAACCACAGAAAGGTTATCTGCTGATTCACATATTTGTTGTAAATAATTGCCGAGAAAATGACAGAAGAGCTGTCATTAATCCAACATTTTAATTTGTATTTTAACAAGAATTGATGGACACTGACTTCTATCTATGCCATTAACTACATAAAGTAAAATGAAACTTGAAAATGTATTTAGAAATGGAAATAGTAGGTGATGTGCCCCCAAAGGTCTATATTTGATTGTCTTTCTTGTTTGACAACAGGATTTCTCTTTCTGTCAAACCGACAATTTATAGAAAACTCAAGTTTTCTTCTTTCTAAATTTCAATTTTTTAAAATTAACTTGGTGAAGAGTTTCTTTGAATTCAGATCAGGAATTTCTTTATGAAAAATAATGAAATGAGAGCACTTCACCTTGGGGGTGGGAGGAAGTGGTGGAGGTAGAGGGGTGAATCCATACTTCCTCATTTGTTTTCAAAGTCAAAATTAGTAGAAACTAGAAGTGCTAGTGGAATTTATCCTATTGCCTATATAAAAAGTGCCCAGTAAATGGTCCCTGGGCATTTAGCAACTAAAATATAGTTGCTAGGGTCACAGTCCTTTCATGAAAGAAGAAAAGCATAATAGGAAAGTCACTGCACTTAGTTATTAGCTTCATAATGTTGATTGGTTAAAAGAGTCAACAGATCTATTGTCTGGGCTGGCAAAACAGAATTGTTTTGTACTCCAGGTCTCACTATTTGTCTCTCTGGTACCAAAATTGGAAAATGATTAAATAATATACTTGATCTCTATACGTTATTTTTTGTGTTTTAAAACAGTAGAATGTAGAATGAGAAACTTCATTTTTTGGTAGTTACTGAAATGGGTCCAGCATGTCTGGAGGGTTTATAAAATGTTCAAGTCCCCCACCCCAGCCACCAAATGCAGGTTAAATATGTTTCTGCTTCAGAGACTAAGGATGTCTGGGTGTTGTAGATGACAGCTGTGGTGAGTGACAGTTTTGGAACAGCCATATTGATGGGGTGATAAGCAAGAAGGGGCTCTCTCTCAGGGCTTTTCTTTCCTTAAAAGTTGCATCCTTAAATTTTGGTTTTTAGACTTGAATTCCTATGGAACAATAAAGAAACAGCAGAAAATAGGGATTCTTCTGTTCCTGAGGAAATAAAAATGACCTGTCAACAGTTTATCCATTATCACCGTGACCTCTGTATCCAAAACATTGTGAAGGAAAGAAGGTACGTACAGGTTCTAGATAATTATATTTTAGATGATTAATTTTGGCTTGTAATCAGCTAAGTAATGTGCTTGTGACTAACTTTGTTATTGTTATTTTCAATAACACATATACACATAAAAGTTAAAATAGCTATGGGTCAGTTTATAGTTTAAGAAACAGCATATATAGCAGCCATAACACTTTGATCTTTACATTTTTAAATGCCATATAACTTCTGATTTCCATGTAAAACATGAAAACTTTAGAATGAACCAAAATGTAGCAGAATATGAACATTCACTTCATGTTGGCCATTAGTACCTCTCAAAAACCTTTGAGATACATTGTATTTAGAAGTGATTTTATATTCCCCATCTCCTAGGAGTATGCTAGTCATATGCTATTTCATATTACTAATGATATTGTTAAGAAAATGAAATGAAATTTCTATCTCTTAATTAGTTCTGCTGCTTATTTTTCACCTCAAGTCCTAATCTTCAGTCTGTGACAGCATATGTATTCTTCTAATCCTGTATGGAGTATACAGCAGGAAAAGAATAAACAGATGTTTTAGTGCCAATATTTTTGGTTGTCAAAAAAAGAGAAAAAAACAAATCATGGTATTAAGAATACTTTTATGTCTATAACTGAAAAATTGAAAATTTATGAAAATTACCATTCAGAATATTTACAAATATTATGTCACTATATTTCATTATAACTGGAGGTATCCTGGTATAGCTCGTGGAAAGGGGACTCACTGGGTGGGGACTAATACTAGAACTCAATTACTGGATCTGCCACTTATTAGCTCTGTGACATTGGGCACGTTTAAGTCTCTAAACCTTAGTTTTCCTCTTCTTTAAAATACCTGGCTCTTGGGGTTGTTTGCATTAGATAACAAAATCTATATGATGCGCCTAGCCCAGTTTCTGGAAATGGTAAGCTATGAAAAAATATTAGTTTCCTACCCTTAAAGGCCCAAACACAATTATTTCAAAGTACCAGCTATGGATAGTTTCAACTATTTAAAATTGCTTTTTAAAATTTAAAAAAAGGAACTCTGTGTTACCTCCACCAGGCCCACTGTGATTGCCGACTGGCATGGCTCTTTGCCATTTGCAGGGCTGTCAGGCTGCCTCCGTCCCAGATGGCAAATGGGCACAGGCTGGTGATGGGACTGCTCTGCATCCTGCGTAGTGGCTAATCCTCTGCTGCTCTGCACAACTCCGTGGGCTGTGGTTGTAGCTGCCTGATCAGTCATCAGGAAGCAAATATTAATTACCTGGTGTCTGGATTAGAAGGTGTAGGGCTATAAATTTAAAATCAACGAGGAGGAAAAAGGCTCAGGCTCCGGGTGTAACATTCAGGCTTTTGTTTAAAGTGATGTTTGTAGTTGCAAAGCATAAATTAAGATATCCTATTACTAAGTAAAATACTGATATTACAATATTGTGATTTTGTGTACTTGAGAAATTTTTTCATGTATATTAACCTCTTTTCTAATTTTTATATGAAACGCTAATGTACATTCATTTGTGGTTAAATGCTTTAAAATTTTTGTCACCTATTTCTCATTTCATCTTGATATTCATCCACTGTTTCCTATTGTCGAGCACTTTAGTTTTTGCAGCTTAACTAATGCTTGTGGACAGATTCATGTTGTCTATTGCATACTTGTATAAAAATGAACAGAATCTACTTAATTTGTTTTTTTACACTTCTTTTTCCCTTGTTTTTTTTATTCATACCTGAGGCACCCTCACATTTGCATTAGGAAGACAAATTTTAAATAATTAAGAAGCAGATTTATTATCAAAAATTTTTTAAATCTGAGGAATCTGGGATTTCCCTGGCAGTCCAGTGATTAAGACTCCGCACTGGGGCTTCCCTGGTGGCGCAATGGTTAAGAATCCACCTGCCAATGCAGGGGACACGTGTTTGAGCCCTGGTCCGGGAAGATCCCACATGCCACGGAGCAGCTAAGCCCGTGCGCCACAACTACTGAGCCTGCGCTCTAGAGCCCGCAAGCCACAACTACTGAGCCCACGTGCCACAACTACTGAAGCCCACGTGCCCAGAGCCTGTGCTCTGCAACAAGAGAAGCTCGTGCAATGAGAGGCCTGCGCACCACAACGAAGAGTAGCCCCCACTCGCCGCAACTAGAGAAAGCCCGCCTGCAGCAACGAAGACCCAACGCAGTCAAAAATAAATAAGTAAAATAAATTCCACTCCTGAGTATTGACCCAAAGAAAATAAGAAACACTGATTAGAAAAGATATGTGCTCCCCTTTGTCCATTGCAGTATTATTTACAATAGGCAACATATAGAAGAAACCTAAGTGTCCCTCAGTAGATGAATGGAGTAGATGAATGGATAAAGAAGATGGGGTATATATATACAATGGAATATCACCCAGCCACAAAAAAGAATGAAATCCTGCCATCTGCGACAAGGTGGATGGACCTAGAGGGCAATACACTAAGTGAAATAAGTCAGACAGAGAAAGACAAACACTGTATGATTTCGCTTATATGTGGAATCTAAAAAAACAAAACAAATGAACAGACATAACAAAACAGAAACAGAGTCATAGATACAGAGAACAAACAAGTGGTTGCCAGAGGGGAGGAGGTTGGGGGGAAGAAAGAAATAGGTGATGGAGATTAAGAGGTACAGACTTCCAGTTGTAAAATAGATGAATCACAGGGGTGAAATGTACAGTGTGGGGAATATAGTCAACAACTATGAAAAACAAATCTTAGATTTATATCAAGACAGATCTCACTTACCCTTTGCCTGCTTCTTTTTTTTTAATAGTCATTCTTTTTTTATTTTTGGCTGCGTTGGGTCTTCGTTGTTGAGCGTGGGTTTTCTCTAGTTGCGGCGAGCAGGGGCTACTCTCGTTGCAGTGTTCAGGCTTCTCACTGCGGTGGCTTCTCTTGTTGCGGAGCACGGGCTCTAGGTGCACGGGCTTCAGTAGCTGTGGCATGCAGCTTCAGTAGTTGTGGCTCATGGGCTTAGTTGCTCCGCGGCATGTGGGATCTTCCCGGACCAGGGCTGGAACCCATGTCCCCTGCATTGTCAGGCAGATTCTTAACCACTGTGCCACCAGGGAAGCCCTGCCTGCTTCTTAATGGAGCAAATCCCTAACATATCAGTAAGATTATCTTGCTCAGGGCATGAAGAAAGGTATTGTGATAAGCAGAAAATAAAAAGTTTGATCTCAGTAATTTAGTAAAAATTGTCACTTCTTAAGAGCTTGCAAAAATATTATTTAATGCTCCTGAGACAATTAAATTATTTATTTTAACTGAGTATAACTTATAAAATATATAATTGCTATCTACAGAATGCATCTGACCATAAAAGACCATCTACTCTAAAAAGAATATTTATTTGTTGATGCACTTACATTATCTAAGTCATTTGTTTTAAGTGTTTCTGTTTTCACAAGCATTATTGGCCTATTTTGTTTTTCTCTGGTGGGTCTTTCTAGGTTCAGGTAATTTAATAAACCCTTTATATTCAGAATAGTTTCATCCCTGCCACCTTTTAACTGTCATGCTGTCTTTCCCTGTCTCCTTCTATTTTTCCTTGCTTGTCCTCCATCATGCAGTGCTGATACCAGATTTACAGAACATATGGGTGAATCATTCCTTTGACATACAGGTGTGGTGCAAAGACTTCTGTCGGGACCTTCTGTGGCTGTGACCTGGTGAGCTGGCTAATTGAAGTTGGCCTTGCCTCCGACCGTGGTGAAGCTGTGATATACGGAGATAAACTGGTGCAAGGGGGAGTCATCCAACATATCACCAACAATTATGAATTTCGGGATGAGTACTTGTTTTACAGATTTCTTCAAAAGAGTCCTGAACAGAGTCCTCCTGCTATTAATGCAAACATTCCCCAACAGGAAAGATACAAAGAAATTGAGCATTCATCCCCATCCCTTAAGACCTAAGTTATAAAGGAGACAAGCCCACATGGAGTCATATTCTAGCCCCAGATCTGTTACTTATTAGTTAGGGGACCTTGGGCAAATCACAACCTCTCTGAGCCTCAGTTGCCTCTTCTGTAAAATTTGACAAGACATGTTTCCACCCCATGCTAATATTCTGTGATTTCATGTGTACGTAAAACACACAGGAAATTGACTTAGAAAAAAGAGAAACAAATCAAAATTTAAAGTTCTGATAATGAATATAATAATTACTATAAACTATGCCAATATTTTAAAACATTGCTTCCTGCAGTTGCGTGCTGTAATTTCAAAATCAATATCCAATTTACTATTCTTTCAAATTGCCAAATTTGGCAGCTGTTGGGAGGATATGGACCTTAAATTATGACCAGTTTGCACTTATTGCAAAAGATTTCATTGATTCTTATGAGAGGCCTTCTTATTCTATTTTTCCATTCCCTTGAAAAATAGTACTCATTAAAAACTAGAAGCACTTTTTTAAAAAACAAGTACTTCATCTCCTCTTGCTTTTCTATCCAATGTACTAATCTGTGCCATTAGGAGGGAAATAAGAACCTCCATAAATATTATTATCTCTAAAATTCATCAACAGAAGTATAGTCTAACCTTTAGCTTTTGTACTAAAAGTAATAATTTGAGCAGATCCATTTAAATTTATCAGCAAAATTATTGCTGTGTGATATATCATTTCTGGTGTTTGCACAAAGCATCTCTGTGCAGAAGGACAGAGATTACCTTATGACCTATTACCTTATTCCCTGCAGTTAAAGAGAAGAAAAACACTATGTAATTCAAGCCAAGATTTTAAAATTCTATGCCTAACATCCTATTTTTACATTTACAATTTAGTTTTTTTAAGTGTCCATGTATAAAAATTTATAAATTTGAAAATTACTAAATGTTGCCCTCTACTTAATTATTAGCTGTTAGTACTGGTTTAACTTATTTAAAACTGTTTCAAATATTTGTCTCATACTTTTAGTGTCTTATACGTAAAAGCCATTTAGAAAATAATTTATAGGGTTAAATCATTGCCCTTTTAATGCAACAAAAATGTAATTTAAAAAAAAAACCTGCATGGAAGCCTAGTGTACTTAACAAGTAAATTACACATTAGTGTGTAGTATTAACCCATACCAATTTTAAGTTATAACTGGGGAATGGGGTTTTTCAGCAGAACTGTCTGCTACATAACTTAAAAAAATATATATGACCACATTATTATAACTCTTAGAATCCTCACGAGTAAGCATAAAGCCTCATTGCTGTACCAAGAGAATTTTATAGTTACAGCAATAAAGATATTAATTCATATGCATGCAAGAAACTCAAACTCAAGTGGGGAATTTGTTTTGCTTGTGAACAAGTCATACTACACATGTTCTGTTATTTGCATGACAGGAATTGGCAGCATCTTTTTCCATGGAAGACACTAAAAGAAAACCCTGACTCAGAATGATCTGCAGTTTCAGATAATGAAAGCTTTTAAGAGATGTTTTTAGAATTAAGGATATGCTAATTTTATTAAATAAAAATATTTGTAACTTTTACTCACTCACTGACAAAGCAAGTTTCTCAATAAAATATCTATTTTAACTTGCAGTGCCAACGTATTTTCTTTGAGTAATCTGAATAATGCAGAAGCCATCAGAGAGATCTTTTCTATAGGTTTTCAATGTTTCCTTAAATGGGTCTCCTGAGATTGTTCTATTCTTCATGACCCTATGGGATCTGTACACAAGGCCTTGTGCAATTATGCACTCAGTAAACATTTTATTAATGAGTCAATATGACATTAGAGTCCTCACATATTTCATAATTTTTAATATGCAGGGTCACAGATGAGAAAATTATCCAATACTGTTTTGATTAAAATCTACCCCTTTTATACCAATCTTCAGCATGGTCAATTGTTCTTTTTCTTTGTTCTCAATGAGTAATTCCATGCCTAACTTGTATTTAAATTTCAGTATTTTTAGAATAAGGTAAACTGTGCTTGGCATTTTAGGAATAACGATTAATGATCAGTCAGCTTCTAAAAGCAAAAAATAATGTAAAACTATTATGTTACATTTGCTATGCAGTAGAATACAGCTTGGTTTTTGCCCCATCATACCTCATATCATGTAAAATATTAAATTACTTTAGATCACTAAACTAGGTAATGCAGTAATGAGTTATGGTTGGAAACAGTTCAGGTTAGAAATGTTACCACCATTTTTCAGGTAAAGATGGGATGATAAATTTCTACAGTTGTTATGATAAAAGCCTAAAATCAATTAAAAAGAGAAAACAGTGGGCTTCCCTGGTGGCGCAGTTGTTGAGAGTCCGCCTGCCGATGCAGGGGACACGGGTTCGTGCCCCAGTCCGGGAGGATCCCACATGCCGCGGAGCGGCTGTGCCCGTGGACCATGGCCGCTGAGCCTGCACGTCCGGAGCCTGTTGCTCCGCAGCGGGAGAGGCCACAGCGGTGAGAGGCCTGCATACCGCAAAACAACAACAACAAAAAACAACAAAAAGAGATCTATACATAGAGAATTGCAGATGACATGATCTATACATAGAGAAAACTACTAGAGCTAATCAATGAATTTGGTAAAGTAGCAAGATAAAAAAAGTAATGTACAGAAATCTCTTGCATTCCTATACACTAATGATGAAAAATCTTAAAGAGAAATTAAGGAAACACTCCCATTTACCATTGCAACAAAAAGAATAAAATACCTAAGAATAAACCTACCTAAGGAGAAAAAAGACCTGTATGCAGAAGACTATAAGACACTGATGAAAGAAATTAAAGATGATACAAACAGATGGAGAGATATACCATGTTCTTGGATTGTAAGAATCAACATTGTGAAAATGACTATACTACCCAAAGCAATCTACAGATTCAATGCAATCCCTATCAAATTACCAATGGCATTTTTCACAGAACTACCACAAAAAATTTCACAATTTGTATGGAAACACAAAAGACCCCGAATAGCCAAAGCAATCTTGAGAAAGAAAAACGAAGCTGGAGGAATCAGGCTCCTACACTTCAGGCTATACTACAAAGCTACAGTAATCAAGACAGTATGGTACTGGCACAAAACAAATATAGATCAATGGAGCAGGATAGAAAGCCCAGAGATAAACCCATGCACATATGGTCACCTTATCTTTGATAAAGTTGGCAAGAATATACAATGAAGAAAAGACAGCCTCTTCAACCATAAGTTGTGCTGGGAAAACTGGACAGCTACATGTAAAAGAATGAAATTAGAACACTTCCTAACACCATACACAAAATAAACTCAAAATGGATTCAAGACCTAAATGTAAGGCCAGACAATACAGAACTCTTAGAGGAAAACATAGGCAGGACACTCTATGACATAAATCACAGCAAGATCATTTTTGACCCACCTCCTAGAGAAATGGAAATAGAAACAAAAGTAAACAAATGGGACCTAATGAAACTTAAAAGCTTTTGCACAGCAAAGGAAACCATAAACAAGACAAAAAGACAACCCTCAGAATGGGAGAAAATATTTGCAAATGAAGCAACTGACAGTGGATTAATCTCCAAAATTTACAAGCAGCTCATGCAGCTCAATATCAAAAAAAAAAAAACCAACCCAATCCAAAAATGGGCAGGACACCTAAATAGACATTTCTCCAAAGAAGATATACAGATTGCCAACAAACACATGAAAGGATGCTCAACATCACTAATCATTAGAGAAATGCAAATCAAAACTACAATGAGTTATCACCTCACACCAGTAAGAATGGCCATCATCGAAAAATCTAGAAACAATAAATGCTGGAGAGGGTGTGGAGAAAAGGGAACCCTCTTGCACTGTTGGTGGTAATGTAAATTGATAACAGCCACTATGGAGAAGAGTATGGAGGTTCCTTAAAGAACTAAAAATAGAACTACCATACGATCCAGCATACTGGTGGGTTTTTATCTTGCTCCTTCATCTGCTGTGTGTTTTCCTGTCTTCTCATTTTGCTTATCTTACTGTGTTTGGGGTCTCCTTTTCGCAGGCTGCAGGTTCATAGTTTCCATTGTTTTTGGTGTCTGCCCCCAGTGGGTAAGGTTGGTTCAGTGGGTTGTGTAGGCTCTCTGGTGGAGGGGACTGGTGCCTGTGTTGTAGTGGATGAGGCTGGACTTGTCTTTCTGGTGGGCAGGACCACGTCCGGTGGTGTGTTTGGGGCTATCTGTGACCTTATTATGGTTTTAGGCAGCCTCTCTGCTAATGAGTGGGGTTGTATTCCTGTCTTTCTAGTTGTTTGGCTGGTCGTTGAGTGGAGCTGGGTATTAGTGTTGAGATGGAGATCTCTGAGAGAGCTTTCGTCATTTGATATTACTTGGAGCCAGGAGGTCTCTCTCCCAACTCAGAGGCTCAGGCCTGACACCTGGCTGGAGCACCAAAGCCCTGTCACCACACGGCTCAGAAGAAAAGGGAGAAAAAAGAAAGAAAAAAGAAAGAGAGAGAGAGAGAGAGAGAAGGAAAAAAGTAAAATAAAAATCTAGTTATTAAAATTAAAAAAGTATTAAAATTAAAAAGTAATAAAAAAGAGAGCAACCAAACCTAAAAACAAATCCACTAATGATAAAATGTGCTAAAAACTATACCAAAAAAAAAAAAAAAAAACGGACAGAACTCTAGCACAAATGGTAAAAGCAAAGGTATACAAACAAAATCACACAAAAAAGCATACACATACACACTCACAAAAAGAGAAAAAGGAAAAAAAATATTTTTTTAAAAAGGAAGAGAGTAACCAAATCAATAAACAAATCTACCAATGATAATAAGGTCTAAATACTAACCTAAGATAAACATAAAACCAGAAATAAATTAGATGCAGAAAGCAAACCCCAAGTCTTCAGTTGCTCCCAAAGTCCACCTCCTCAATTTTGGGATGATTCGTTGTCTATTCAGGTATTCCACAGATGCAGCATACATCAAGTTGATTGTGGAGATTTAATCTGCTGCTCCTGAGGCTGCTGGGAGAGATTTCCCTTTCTCTTCTTTGTTCGCACAGCTCCCGGGGTTCAGCTTTGGATTTGGCCCCACCGCCGCTGCATGTAGGTCGCCTGAGGGTGTCTGTTCCCACCCAGACAGGACAGGGTTAAAGTAGCAGCTGATTAGGGGGCCCTGGCTCACTCAGGCCAGGGGGAGGGAGGGGTATGGAATGCAGGGCGAGCCTGCAGCGGCAGAGTCCGGCATGACGTTGCACCAGCCTGAGGTGTGCTGTGCGTTCTCCTCGGGGAAGTTGTCCCTGGATCACGGGACCCTGGCAGTGGCGGGCTTCACAGGCTCCCAGGAGGGGAGGTGTGGATAGTGACCTGTGCTTGCACACAGGCTTCTTGGTAGCTGCAGCAGCAGCCTTAGCATTTCATGTCCATCTCTGACGTCCACGCTGATAGCCGCGGCTCGCACCAGTCTCTGGACCTCATTTAGGTGGTGTTCTGAATCCCCTTTCCTCGCGCACCCCGAAACAACGGTCTCTTGCCTCTTAGGCAGTTCCAGACTTTTTCCCCGACTCCCTCCCAGCTAACTGTGGCACACTAGCCCTCTTCAGGCTGTGTTCACGCAGCCAACTCCAGTCCTCTCCCTGGGATCCGACCTCCGAAGCTGGAACATCAGCTCCCAGCCCCCACCATCCCTGGTGGGTGAGCAGACAGGCCTCTCAGGCTCATGAGTGCTGGTCAGCACCGATCCTCGTGCGGGAATCTCTCCGCTTTGCCCTCTGCACCCCTGTTGCTGCGCTCTCCTCCGTGGCTCCAAAGCTTCCACCCCCACCCCCACCCCCACCCCCAGTCTCCATCAGGGAAGGGGCTTTCTAGTGTATGAAAACTTTTCCTCCTTCACAGCTCCCTCCCAGAGGTGCAGGTCCCATCCCCATTCTTTTGTCTCTGTTTTTTCTTTTTTCTTTTGCCCTACCCAGGTACGTGGGTAGTTTCTTGCCTTTTGGGAAGTCTGAGGTCTTCTGCCAGTGTTCAGTAGGTGTTCTGTAGCAGTTGTTCCACATGTAGATGTATTTCTGCTGTATTTGTGGGGAGGAAGGTGATCGCCACATCTTACTCCTCCACCATCTTGAAGGTCCCCCCAGCTACTATGTTTTTTACTCTTAAGAAACACATGAAATTTAAGAAAACCTTAAATTTTCTAAAATATACCACAAGGTATTAATTACTCACTGAAGTACCAAAGCCCAATACCATATTGGATTTATAGAGTGAAAGTCTCCCAAAATGTTTTATAAATTAATTGGCTGTTTTATAAATATAATAATCCTTATCTTTATCTGGGGAGTTATTATTCCTATTTTGAATATGGAAAAAGGGAACAGGTTGACCTCAGCCTTATAAAAGGCTATCAAGTTGTACAGATAGATTGTCTAGCTAATTTTCTCCACTTTACAAGCCGAGAAGAGGACTGTGTAAATTCTCTCCATCAGTCCTTGAATGTTAATTTAAATGTTTATTGAGCATCTAGCTTGTGCCAGACATAATGTTGAACATTAAGCACACAACAGTGGGAAAAAATATGGTTGTTATCCTCATAAAGCTTCTGCTGTGAGAGACAGATGTTAAACATTTAATTACACTTGCGATCAGGATCACATGTGGCTCTCAGAGTATGTATCAAGAGGCTTGATCTTGAGTGGGGAAAACTTCCCTGAGGAAGTCATGTTTCAGCAAAACTCTAAAGGATGGAAAGAACTACCTATATTAAAAGCACATGAAACGAATGGTGCAAGCAGAGGGTACAGTCATGATGAAGGAACTCGGCACATTCAAGGAACTGAAAGAGCAGAATAGAAACTTTAAAAAAACAAAGCATAGGGCTTTCCTGGTGGAGCAGTGGTTGAGAGTCCGCCTGCCGATGCAAGGGACGGGGGTTCATGCCCGGTCCAGGAAGATCCCACATGCCGCGGAGCGGCTGGGCCCGTGAGCCATGGCCGCTGAGCCTGTGCGTCTGGAGCCTGTGCTCCGCAGTGGGAGAGGCCACAACAGTGAGAGGCCCGCATACCGCAAAAAAAAAAATAAATAAATAAAGCATAATAAGATATAGATGGGGCAGATTGGCAGGATCTTGTTGATAGTTGTTAAGGATTGGGACTTATCTCATTGACTCTTTACAGTTTTAGACACAATAGGAAAATTAACAACTTGATTTTTTAAAATGAGCAGAAGATCTGAACAGATTCCTCACCAAAGAAGATAATATAGATGGCAAATAAGCATATTAAGAGGTGCTTTGCATCATATGTCATTAGGGAAATGCAAATTAAAACAGTGAGATACTACTACATACCTATTAGAATGGCCCAAATCCAGAACACTGACAACAACAAATGTTGGCGAGGATGTGGAACAATAGGAACTCTCATTGACTGCTGGTAGGAAAGCAAAATGGTACGGTAGTCACTTTAGAAGACAGTTTGGCAGTTTCTTATAAAACTAAACATACTCTTCCCACACCATCCAACACTCATGTTCCTGGGTATTTACCCAAATGAGTTCAAACCATGTCTACACAAAAACCTGCACATGGATATTTATAGCAGCTTTATTCATAATTGCCAAAACAGAGAAGCAACCAGACGTCCTTCAGTAGTGGATATCAGCAACCAGACAGTGGAATATTATTCATCACTAAAAAGAAATGAGTTATCAAGCCATGAAAAGACATAGAGGAAACTTAAATGCATATTACTAAGTTAAAGAGCCAATCTGAAAAGGAGGCTACGTACTGTATGATTCCACCTATACAATATTCTGGAAAAGCCAAAACTGTGGAGACAGTAAAAAGATGATTGCCAGGGGTTAGGGGAAGGGAGAGATGAATAGGTGGAGCACAAAGGATATTTAGAGCAGTAAAACTGTTCTGTATGATACTATAATTGTAGATACACGTCATTATACATTTATCCAAACCCATAGAATGTATAATGAGTGAAACCTAATGTAGACTCTGGATTTGGGGTGATAATGATGTGTCAGTGTAGGTTCATCAGTTATAACAAATGTACCACTCTGGTGGGGGATGTTGATGGTGGAGGGGAGGATAGAGGAACAGGGGTACATGGGAACTCTGTACTTTCTTCTCAATTTTGCTTTAAGCATAAAACTCTAAAAATAAAGTCTATTTTTTTAAAAAAGTTTTAGAAGGGAAATTCATGAACATATTTAAAATTTTAATAGATCACTCTAGCTGCAGTGACCCATGTGGATGAAGATAAAGAGCAAAAATGGGTGCAGAAGAACTTAACTGCAGTGGTCCAGGTGAGAGCCTGGTACTAGTTTGGTCTAGCATGGTGTCAAAGGAGAAAGTGAAAACATGCGGGTCCTAGAGAGAGGCACGTTTCTGTGCCTAAATAAATCAATGAACTACTTACCCTTAGTTTCCTCACGTATTAAAAAAGAGAGGGGGGGCATTTGGGGGTTGCCCAAGGGGCTTCATGATTTAGGAAGAACCTATCACTGAATTATATGTAAGGCAAACCAGAATTAACTGAGCATTTGATACAGTTTTCTTTTGTAATGGCAGCCCTGCATTAGACAAGAGCCATCAGGCAGATTATGATTTTTATGAGAGAATTTAAAAAATAATTTCTGAGGACTCTTTAAATATAATGATCCATTATTTTAGTAATAATCCTAATTGCAGTGATAGTGACCAATAAATATCATAATGCAATCAAACACCTAAAATGGAAATTTCTAGAAACCAATGAAAACATACTGTTATTTTGAGTTGGAGTTTTCTTTTGTTTATATTTCCAACTTTGAGTCTTACTTGGTAATCCCTGTGTAACTTTAACAGAGTTTTTTTTTGTTTGTTTGTTTGTTTTTGCGGTACGTGGGCCCCTCACTGCTGTGGCCTCTCCCGTTGCGGAGCCCAGGCTCCGGACGCGCAGACTCAGCGGCCATGACTCACGGGCCCAGCCGCTCTGCGGCATGTGGGATCTTCCCGGACCGGGGCATGAACCCGTGTCCCTTGCATCGGCTGGCGGACTCTCAACTACTGCGCCACCAGGGAAGCCCTTTAACAGAGTTTTATAATCTTTGGACAGATATTATTATTCATATATAAGGTTCATAATATATTATATATTATAACGTTCTTAATGTTCATAATATGCTAATATTTCTATTTCATCACCACTGTCTCATTCCTGTTCCTGTTTTCACTGAATGAACAGAAGTAAAAGATGAGAGAGATTTGAGACACCAAAATAATATCTCCTATTCCATTTCCTAATCTCCCAGGAAAGCTCTTCTAAAAATATTAACATAAAAGTCTGTTAAGGGGTATGGGCAAAAAAATGCTAGATAATTAGAGCTAAAAGCTCACTGGTCAGCTAAGTCTTGACAAAGAGCATGTCTGAGTTTAATAAAACATTTGCATAATTAAAAGACTGGAATAAGACAATGTGTAAATCTAGAAAATTTTGCTAGAGCTGGCTAATACTTGCCTAAAGCACAAAAAACTTATTAGTTGAGACAATATTTTCCATTACTAAAAAAAAATCTGCTTTCTGTTGTAACTGAGAAAATTATTTGAGGACAATATATAATAAATGTATACATTATTTTAATGTTTCATGCTTTATGCAGAATTGGATATTTAATTACTGTGATTTTTAAAAAGGTATTGTGGCTAGAAAAAAAAATACAAGTCGGTACCTAAAGTGATACCTGGCTATCCATGATATATGTGTCCAGTTCCAATGTTATTTTCTTTCTCAATATTTCATCAAGGCTACATGTAGTTTTAATAGCCAAGCTATCACCTGAATGCTATTAAAGAATAATCAGATCTGCTCAAACTTAATTTATATTATTTACCAATGTAACAGATTCTAATTTTGAGGAAGATTGCTGACCATTTATGCGATCACTAAGAACTAATATTTGGCTTATAAATTCTAATTTCATCTTTTGTACACTGAGGAAAAAGATTAACAATTTTATCCACATCAAGATGCTTGTTTTGAAGGATTGATTCCATCTCTTTGAATAGTTCCTTCTCCAGTTTGCTCATGTTGTCCAACATTGTTTTGGCTTTTTCCTGAACAATTAAAAAATAAAAATAAATAAATACACAGATACATATGTGTGCATGAGCACACATGCACACACACGAGTCTAACACAATTCCAAACCACCTCTATAGACAAGGTTTGTTCATTCTGGTTTCAACTTCTGGTTCGGTTCCCCTTCTCCTATTCTTTAGATAAAGAAAGAATGAAATTCTTTGGGAAAAATCATTGTTCTAGATTCAGTTAATCTATTAACCACAAACTATTAGTTATTTTTAGTAGAAAATACAATAACAATTATGTAGTATTAGTCTATAAGCAAGAAACTTAAAAGACAAATAACAGGTCAATTGAAAATTTGATATTAATTGTGTATGGGGAAGGTTGCTGAAAACTGAAGCTGAAATATTTTCATGAATTTGGATCTTCTACATTTAAAACCAGCATTATCAGATTAAACAAAGGAAATAGAACAGTGATGTTCAAGGGAAAGAGCAACTAAAAGAAAAGTCATTTTCTCTATGATTCCTCCTTGTATCAACAAGGGGGGAAAAAGGTCATGATTCTTATAGAAAGGAGCAATTTTTAAGTTATTAATGAATTACCATCATCAGTTAGAGGGTAGGTACTGACAGAAAAAGTGTATAAGAAGAGAGTTACTAGAAAGTGAGCATAATTTTTAAAATTTGAACCATAATGGGGCAGAACTCCACAAAACAAGGATTCTTAACTTTGACCTATACTTCAGTATGAAATTGTATGCAATTTTTTCTGAAGAAACACTGCATTTCATATCAGTGCAAAAAATGTATTTTATCAATAAATGGTATTAGAATAATTGGTCATCTCTTTGGAAAACGAAGTTAGAACCCTACTTCATAACACCCATAAAAATAAATTCCAGATAAAGAACTAATTTTTTTTTCAAATATGCATATATGTATTTGAAAGAAAATATAGAAGTTATATTTATTTTGAGGTGAGGCAGCCCTTTTGAAGCATGAAATCAAGATGCCTTAAAGGAAAAGACTAACAAATGCAACTGATTAAATTTTAAACTTTTGTCTGACAAAAAAAGTTAAATAAACAAACTGAGATTAAAAATTTGCTACACAAAAAATTTATTCACATATTTTTGCCTCTTTGAGGCAAAAGACAAAAACAACCAAGAATCAATTGAAAAACAGACTAAGGAAAATAATAGGCAAGTCATTTAAGAGGAAATACAAAGGCCAATAAACATATGAAATTTTCAACCTCATTAGTAATCAAGAAATGTTAACTAAACTACCAGTAGGACTGACTCTCCCTAAAACATAAAAGTAGTTATTTACAGAGCCAGGACTAGAACCCAGGTCTTTGACACTTCTTCCTTCAAATCCCATTGTCTTTCCACTACTTCATGTTGTCAATCAACATTTAATACCTATTAAATACAGCCTAAAATAGTAACTGCTTTAAATTTTTATTTCATTATTACTTAGAAGAATGTCAATCAGCAATTTAATTTAGTTTAACGGGCATTTAGTAGTAAGTCTACAAAACCCACCTCCCAGAAGCAGTATTTAAGGGGGAAAGGGAGCTAACAACTCTTGAGAACTATCATAAGCAATGAGAGCAGTGCAGAGGCTGCTCAGGAAGGAGGGGAAATCCCTCCAGAGCAGACATTCATGAAACATATCACTGAAGAACTTGAGCAAAGGCAAGAAGAACCAGGGGCTCATCATTTTTCACAGCACTGTGCTGAGTCTGGAGGATGGGCCAAGCCAAGCCCATGGAGGGAATGACACTTCTGGCCCGGTGCACTGGGCCCTTGTCAGTGTACTTAATAGGCTCCTAGAACAAAACACTTGCCTCTCACTCCATGCCACTAGGCTACAAAAAGGTGTTTACACTGTAGGTCAGAAGTAAAACAAACTGGTCTCAGAAAAAAGCAGTAGTGTCAAGAATCTATAGCAAATAGAGGATCTGTACAGAGCTCTCTGCTTTAAACATAAGCACGGGGGTGGGCCGGGGGGGTGGGGGAGAGAAAAGCAGGGCAACTATGTAAACATACTACAGAAAAAGGAAATAAGTAAATAATTGCCAGGGAGGAAAATTCATCTAATTCATTTAATGTAGAAAGAATGTAAATGTATATACCTTCACAAAGTAAAAGTTATTATAGGCAATAAAAATCAGAAGCAAAGCTGGTAGAAGCAGGTGAGAAAAGGTATAAGATGACCAATCTTTTCCTTCATTGCAAGAATGAGTTGAGAGTTCTGAGAAAGGCCTTTAGGTAGCCCTTCCATTTCCTTCTAATCTATTTTTTTAATCTCTGGGGCAGAGACAGAAGAGGGCAGGAAGGCTGAAGAGGTATGAACATTATAAAATTATTTGTCTACCCATCAATCTATCTGTCCCCCCAAATTATATATCTACTTGTTTCTGGAGATGAGATTGTGGGTGATGTGTTTAATCTTTTATTATGCTTACATTTAAAAATAATAAGCATTTATCTTTTATTAAAACTTCAACTCATTATAATAATTATTATTTTAAGTCTACGGGGTGTCAAGTCACTTTCAATTAAAATTAATCTGAGGGTATATGATTAAGAACATTATTTTAGAGACCAAGTTAACTCCCCTCTAGAGGTTTTGTAATTTTTGGTGTGAGATACACTAAGAAAGCTACTTAAACTCTCCAAGTCTCAGATTTCTTATCAGTAAAATGGAAACGATAACAGTACCTACCTGGGACTTCCCTGGTGGCACAGTGTTTAAGAATCTGCCTGCCAATGCAGGGGACACGAGTTCGAGCCCTGGTCCAGAAAGATCCCACATGCCACAGAGCAACTAAGCCCGTGCGCCACAACTACTGAGCCTGCCCTCTAGAGCCCGGGAGCTGCAACTACTGAGCCCTTGTGCCACGACTACTGAAGCCCACATGCCTAGAGCCCGTGCTCCACAACAAGAGAAGCCACTGCAATGAGAAGCCCGCGCACTGCAACGAAGAGTAGCCCCCGCTCACCACAACTAGAGAAAGCCCGCATGCAGCAATGTAGAACCAGCGCAGCCAAAAATAAATAAATAAAATAAATAAATTTATTAAAAAAAAATAGTACCTACCTGATAAAGTGGTTGTGAAGATTAAATGAAATATCCCATGTAACAGTACCATGGTGCTTGGTGTATAATAAGTGTTCAATAAATGTTAGCTACTGTTATTATGTTTAATATACTACATTTCTCTAAATTCACAATATATTCTTAACCATTTTTTTAACCAAAGTTCAAAAATAATATAGCTCTATTATAGTCTAAGCATCTAAACTATTTTTAAACCTATTTTTATATAAAGGAAAGAAAGCTGAAATTTCAAAGTTCAAAATATGGATTCAATCATATTTTAAGTTATTCTTAATGATAAAACAGAGATATAATCTAATCATACCTCCTTATTATCTAGTATTTCCAAGGCCTGTTGATGTTTTTGGTAGAGTAGGTGTCTTCTGTCAGGCTTAATGTTAAACTGTGGCTTCTTTTTAACTGAATCTTCAAATGTGGGTGAACTGGTGTCCAATAGTTGTGAAATATTTGGTACAAATATGAAAGGCTTAAAAACAGATCTAGAAGAAAAAGTATTAAGTTTGGTATGTGGGGATATAAAAATATTCAGCCGAAAAAAAAATATTCAGCATTATTCTAAATCTTCTAAGATTCCCTTTACTTTCTACTAATTTATAACATACTAATTGTTCCTGTCATACTACCTATACCCATGCCTGTCTTCCCTGGTACACTGAGATCTCCTTTTGGGGCAAGGGATCATACTTTATTTAGCCTTATATTCCCATGAACCTAACAAAGGGCCTGGCATATAAACAGTGTCAAGTAAAATTATAGTTCATCATTTTCTACTGCAAATTCCACAGTTGGAGGGTAAGAACAATCCTCAATGTAACAGACTGAGCATTAGGATTTGGGATGAAAATAAGCAGCAGTATTAATAAGGGATTCACAAGTTTTATTCCTTTTTCTGGAAGATATCTTTAATAATATGAAAGATTATAATACTAAGAGATAGTGAATATAAGATCACTTCTAAATGTAATGTGCATTAAGTTTTATGAGATACCAATGATTTAAATCAAGGTAGTCTGTATATATCCTACTTAAGATATAACTTGAACTATTGATATTTTGTTTTACATGTATGTATTTTCTAGATCATTTAACCTTTTTACTCTTACTCACCATCTAATATTTAATACTGAAATCTGCATTAAAAAACCAATCTACTTATTTTTTTTTTTCTTTTTGGTACGCGGGCCTCTCACTGTTGTGGCCTCTCCCCGTTGCGGAGCACAGGCTCCGGACGCGCAGGCTCAGCGGCCGTGGCTCACGGGCCCAGCCGCTCCGCGGCATGTGGGATCTTCCCAGACCGGGGCACGAACCCCCGTCCCCTGCATCGGCAGGCAAGACTCTCAACCACTGCGCCATCAGGGAAGCCCCAATCTACTTTTCTTGACAATTTTAAATATAGCTAGGGAAAGAGGGAGTAGGAATAACTGCGTACCAGAAACTATAAACATTTTCGTCCCGTATGAATGAGAATAGATATGGCAATGATACACATAGGAAAATGGCAGACTAAAACCTGAATAGAAAATGCATTCAAAAGACCTCTGGTGGCGCAGTGGTTAAGAATCCGCCTGCCAATGCAGGATACTGGGGTTCGAGCCCTTGTCTGGAAAGATCTCACATGCCACGGAGTAACTAATCCCGCGTTCTAGAGCCAGCACTACTGAGCCCATGTGCTGCAACTACTGAAGCCTAGAGCCCGAGTTCCGCAACAAGAGAAGCCACCGCAATGAGAAGCCCGCACACCGCAATGAAGAGTAGCCCCCGCTCACCGCAACCAGAGAAAGCCCACGTGCAGCAATGAAGACCCAACGCAGCCAATAATTAATTAATTAATAAAAAAAGAAAATGCATTCAAAAATTATTGTGGTATCTGTGCAACAAAAATTTAGCCTGACAAAATCATCACCAAACTAATGACTCTACCCTACCCCTGACCCCCTGCCTGGTTTATAGTATTTTGTGACTTTACCTCTCAGGATCAGGAGTCCCTGTAAGGAAGTGGATGCAAGGAACGTTGGAGTCTTGAGGTAAAATAGAAACCATGCTTGCAGTGGTCAGGAATTCTCCCTCCATATTAATGCCACTTGGTTTATCTCGGAGAATTTCCATCATTGTTTCAAAGGTTATGTTTCCTAGGGAAATGAATTTTAAGACGATCAAATACATATGCATTTGCAGGTTGGTATCCTGCAATTATGAACTGCTTTCTCTATTGATAATACATAATATGAGACACTGGTCTAGGTATAAATTAAGTAAGACTGACTATAAGCAAATCTTGTACCATAACTGTTAGACTCACTGCACTGTCCCAAGGAAGATTTTTTTCTAATATAAAATATACAAAATCTCAAAACATTATAACAGGTTAAATCTGTTATTTCCTAAGAAGACGAAATCAATAATGCAAAATACACTCAATCTCACTGCCCTTCCAAAAATTTTTAAGAGGTATGTAGTTAACAATTAACTAATGACAATAACAACTATTATCTGAGTCTATCCATTCTGGGAACCAAATATTAAGAGAATATTGTGTTTAGTTTCCAATATTATACAAGATGTTCTTTACAAAATAACAAATTATTTTTCCTGTAATATAATTGCTATGCCTGACATTAATACTCTTGTATGAAAGTGTGAATTGTAACCTGAGTGGGAATGAAGGAGGCAAAAGACATTATTGGCTAATGGAATTTGTATGTACATAGTTCCACTGGACTACTTTAAAAATTTAAATGTCCATCACGTGTAATGAAAATAAATGGCATTATATTCTGTTTTCTGCTTTCATAGGTAAAGTTTGATATTTTAAGGAGATTTTTTTGAGAAAAATAGAAGAAAATCTATCTCTTTAGCAAACACAACATGTCCATGGTTACAGAGAACCTCAGAATCCCATATTTGGAAGGCATTTCCACCAAAAAATTTTAAAAGCCAATCATGCCCTCAGACAGCTCTGTTTCTTTCTATATATATCCATAGTCAAAGATGTGATTTAGGATCTGTCTCATGACAAGATGAATAATCTTACCCTTCCACAATGCAGTCCTCCAAAAGTAGCCAAAATATCTTCTTCTCACATGATAATAATTGTCTTCTCCAAAATTTATGATTCAATTCTCCCTGAATCACATTAAAACTCCTTCAAATTAAAACTTACTACTAAGCTTAACTTAAATAAACTTTTCCTCTCCATCTGTCTTTTGTCTGTATTGGTCCTATCTTTTATCTTGGTCCTGTCTCTGCCATCAGATTATAAATTCCTGATCTTTTGTCTGTATTGGTCATATCTCTGCCATTAGATTACAAATTCTCTCAAGACAAGAATGGGATTTTCTCTGTTTAGTTCTCATTCATTCAACAAATATTTATTGAACACCTATTAAATGCCAGGCACTGTCCTAGGCAATGGATAGATAGATAGACACAGACAGACAGACAGATATTGATAGATTTAGACATGGATATAAAGCTCTGTGAATATAAAGAAATGAAAGTTCCCTGATCCAATTTCAATTAAGGTAACCACAGTTAACAACTCAAAAAGGATTTCTCCTGGGACTTCCCTGGTAAGACTCCATGCTCCCAATGCAGGGGGCCCAGGTTCGATCCCTGGTTGGGCAACTAGATCCCACATGCATGCCACAACTAAGAGTCCACATGTCACAACTAGGAGTCTGCATGCTGCAACTAAAAACAAAAGATTCCGCATGCCACAACTAGGACCCGCTGCAGCCTAAATAAATAAATAAATTTTTTTTTTTAAAAAGATTTCTCCTGAAGAGTTTCAGAACAGGTCTGAAACCTTTTCTTTGAATAAATACAAGAAATTCTCATCAGAAGAAAATTGGTACCAGAAAATAGCCACTTAAAGCAACATATTTAAAATAAGAATCAAAACTTCATGGTATGTAGTGGAGGAAAAGGATTGACTGGATCTTTAAAATGAAATTAAAATACAAAAATAAGTTTATATAAGCTTATAGTTAACAAAATTTAGGTTAAAATTTTAATATGCTAATTCTTAGAACAAAGAATGAAACAAGTGTAATTTTTACAACAAAATGGTAAGAGAATTCGACTTTATTTGACTATTGCAGAATGATCATACAGATAATGATTGCAAAAATATATGAGGACTTCATCAAGTTTCTCAAGTCCCTCTCTTCTTTTTTTTTTACTGTATAATAATTTTATTGTTTTTCCTTTTTTTAAATTTTTTTGGAGTATAGTTGATTTACAATGTTGTGTTAGTTTCAGGTGTACAGCAAAGTGAATCAGTTATACATATACCTACTTCTTTTTTCTTTTTTTAGATTCTTTTCCCATGTAATCCATTACAGAGTATTGAGTCGAGATCCCTGTGCTATACAGCAGGTTGTTATTAGTTATCTATTCTTAATCATTTAATATTCAAATCATTTTCTTTTGAAGCACTTTGTTGTGTTACTGCTCTCAGTTTTTCTTCAGTTGTCAATAGGTCTAACTCTCTGTTCATTTTTTATTTGCCAATGGCTTTGTATGTGACCTAATCAGTATCCGATGTTAATTTCATGGGCTTCTGGAAATCTTGCATCTTTTGTAAGACTTTCAGTTTGTATTTTATTTGTATTGTGTTAATAATCATTAAGAGACATCAACAAAAATATTGACGCAAAGAAGAGGAAGGATAGTGTTAAGTTGGGAAAGATATTTGAATGAGGACTAATTTTATAAATAGATGGTTCATCAGTGATTATCTTTACGTTTAAGACTACCTTTGCTTCCTTATGCAACCCTTGTAACTTTGGGGCATCAGACTGAAAATTCAGATAAAATGGACATCCCTCCTACCATCCATCACAACTTGCTGCAATCTTTGCTTCATTAAACAGCTGATATATGACTAAAATGAGGTCATTTTTTTAAAGTATCTACATCTCACCAATTTTCTTATATGACCTCCTAATTTTTCATGCTTGTACAAAGTTTATATTCCCCAAAGTATAATTCGACAAGAAAATTAAAATACGACCACTAACATATAATTACTTACCTGAAAAACCGAAGAGAATAGATTTTAAAACTATGAAAAAAAATAGACTATCAATGAGGTGTCCCATTAAATAAGTAAAAACACTCAACAGCTTTCTTATAGATCAAAACCAACCAATTAACAAACATAATAGAAAAATATTCCATTCATATTACCAGTAAAAAAATATTAAATATCCAGAAAAAAACTTAAAAGTCAAGTAGGAATCAGTAATCTAAGCTTCCACCTTAACAAACTAGAAAAAGAAGAGCAAAATAAGCTCAAGGCAAGCAGAAGGAAGAAATAATACAGATAAAAGCAGAAATCAATGAAATTGAAAGCAGAAAACAGAAAAGTCAATGAAACAAAAAGTGGTTCTTTGAAAAGATCAATAAAATTGACAAACCTCTAGCTAGACTGACAGAAAATGAGAAAACACAAATTACAAAATTACCAATATCAGAAATGAAACGGGTATCATGACAGACCCTGCAGACATTAAAAGCATGATAAAGGAATACTATGAACAACTCTATATCCATAAATTAACAACTTAGAAGAAATGGACCAATTATTTGAAAAGCACATATTACCAAAACTCACTCAATATGAAATAATTTGACTAGCCCTATATCTCTTAAAGAAATTGACTTTAAAACTTCCAGAAATCTCCAGGCCCAGATGTTTCACTGGAGAATTCTACCAAACATTTGAGGAAGAATTAACTCCAAATCTACACAATCTCTTCCAGAAAATAAAAAAGGAGGGAACACGTCCTGACTCATTTAATGAGGCAAATATTACCCTTATACCAAAACCAAACAAAGACAGTACAAACAAACCAACACAGACCAAAATCTCTCATGAATACAGATGCAAAATCCCTCAACAAAATATTAGCAAAGAGAACCCAACAATATATAAAAAGAATTATATACCATGACCAAGCTGGGTTTATTCCCAGGATACAAGGCTTGTTCAATATTAGAAAATCAATGTAATCTATCATATCAACAGGCTAAAGAAAAAAGAGAATCATATCAACTGACACAGAAAACGCATTTGACAAACCTCAGTATCTATTCATGATAAAAACTCTCAGCAAACAAGGAATAGTGGAAAACTACCTTAACTCCATTAAGTTGACAAAGTACATCTACAAAAAGCTACAGCTAATACTATACTTAATGGTAAATGACTAAATGCTTTCCCCCTAAGACTGGGAACAAGGCAAGGATGTCTGCTCTCACCATTCTTATTCAGTATAACACTTGAAGTCCTAGCCAGCACAATAAGGCAAGGAAAGGAAATAAAAAGCATACAGATTGGAAAGGAAGAACTAAACTGTCCCTATTTGCAGATGGCATGAAAGTCTATACATAAAAATCCCAAGGAGTCTAACCAAAAAAAAAAAAAACCCAAAAAACAAACCTCCTGGAACCAGTAAATTCATTTAGCAAAGTCACAGAATACAAGATCAACATACAAAAAAGTAATTAAAACAATCTGAAATTTTGAAAAGAAGTTCTTATTAAGAAACAATTTGTTTAGGCTCTATAGAAGAGAACTAGAGACAGTGTTTTCTCATTTAGGTTGAAACTGCAAATTTTGTAGGTCCAACTTCATTTACAGAATCTATTCTAAAGAAGTAATTTTGAAATGCAGATAAACTTAATAAATAAGATGTTCACATGATTTACCGTGGTAAAAGGGAAACAACCAAATAGTGAACAATACCATTTGTGTCCTCCCCTCCACCAGTTACTATGTTCCAGAAGGTCATAGACTGTATCATGTCTGCCACTATGTGGCCCCATGCCTAGCACAGAGCAAGTGTTTATAAAAGATTTCTTTAACAACAACAAAAAATGTCAATATGGAAAACCTAGACAAATAAAATTATAAAAGTCTACTTAGAACAGAAAAGAAAAATTCAATAAATGGACAACCATATCTTGTTCTTGACTAGGAAGACAATATTATTAGATGTGAATTCTCCCCTAAAATAATCTATAGTTTTAATTCAAATCCAATCAAACCTCAAAAAGATTCTTTGGGGAGAAGCTGGAAAAATGATTGTAAAATTAACCTTGAAAAATGAACAGTCAAGGATTGTCAGGAAAATTCTGAAAAAGCAGAATAATGAGGAAGTATTTGTCTTACCACATTAAAAAAAAACCCTGTAAATTCATTCATATTGTCCTTTGGCTCATAAAGCAAGTATTGAGCACTTATTATGTATACTTACACTGTTCTAAATGAAACTGGACAAATACAGTAATCTAATTTACACTTGGGTTTACTTAGGAATTTAATATTTGATAAAGTTGGTTGGCATTTCAAATCAACAGAAAAGATAATTCATTTAAAATATGGTGTTGAGATCACTGGGTAAGCATTTGAGAAGTGAGGAAAAAAACAGTAATCCTAATTCATATTTTATTTTAGAATAAGTTCAGAAGAATTATAAATTTTAAAAATAAAACTATAAATATAAGATGTAGATAACCATTTCTGGTACAGTGAAATGGCCATTCTAAAAGCATGACATCAATGCTAGAAACCATATAAGAGCAATTCCACATGGGACAGAATCAACCATTTTATTATTACTTTTCTATTTATGCCAGCTATTGTTTTTCCCTTTTTATCCTTTCTTGCCCTTTTTGAATTTAACAAGTATTTATTATTCTATTTCTCCCCTGTTAGCTTATTACTTATATATTCTTTTATTATTTTATTAGTTTCTCTTGACTTATTAGTCTGCCTTAAACTAGTTCTTCACCACTTAGTTAACGCAAAGACCTTGTAACACTTTAACTCCAATTACTGCCTCCTGTTTTTAGTGCTATTCTCATACATTTATTCTGCTGTGTTCATCTGGGTCCTCTGAGAAGCAGATGCTTCTCAGAGGACCCAGAGATTAAATGTACAAGGATTTTATGAGGGAAACATGAGATTAAATGTACAAGGATTTTATGAGGGAAAATGCCTATGAGAGAAAATGGAGAGGAAGTTGGACTGTGACAGAAGTCCGAGCCTGGCTTTACTAGAGAGGGAAGAAAGGTTGGGTGAAAGTGACCTAGACTGCCACACCACCTAAGGAAAGCTTTGCAAGGCCCTTAGGGAGTCTTTGACCCAGAGTCGGCCATCACAGGAGTCCAATGACCCCAGGAATGGGCCTACCTTAGTCTCCCTGCTGCTTTCAGTCATTGGCCCGGAGCAGCCTGTGGGAAGCGCAGCCTTGGTACTACATGAATTCAATGCACAACAGAATTTGAGCACTGCAGCTATGGCCATTGGTCATAAAATTATTATTATTTTAAACACACAATATTCATTTAGTTTCACGCACGTATTTACTGTTTCTGTTGCCTTCATTCACTCCTGCTTACCTTGCCTCTATCAAAGATCATTTTTCCTGCCTGAAGAATGGCCCTTAGTATTCCTTTTAATGCCAGTTGGCTAGTGACAAATTTTCTCAATTTTATTTCAACTTTACTTTTAGAGGATATTTTCAGTGGGTATAGAATTCTAAATTGGTAGTGATTATCTTTCTCCATCACTTTACAGATGTCATTTTATAGTCTTCCAGATTCTTTCTCTTTTGAAAAGTTATCTGTCAGTCTTATAGTTCCTTTGAAGATAATATATATTTTCTCTCTGACTGCATTTAAGATTTTGTTTATTTTCCCCCTTTAGCAATCTCACTACGATGTGCCCAGGTGTGGTTTCCTTTTATTTATTCTTGGGATTTGCAGAGCTTCTTGGAGCTGTGGCTTGATGACTTTTATTAGTTTGGAAAAATTCTTGGCCAGTATCTCTTCAAATCTTGCTTTTGCCCCTCCATATTCTCTCTCTCCTTTCCTGCTGGGACTCCAACTACATATATATGAGACCTTTTCAGTGAGTCCTATATGGCTCTCACACTCTTGTCGATATTTTCCAAACTCTTACCTCTGTTTCAATCAGGGAACTTTCTACTGATCTTCCAGTTCACTATTTTTTTTCTTCCGCTATGTCTAATCTGTTATTAAACTAATCTATTGAATTCTTTTTTATTTTTTGCAGTACGCGGGCCTCTCACTGTTGTGGCCTCTCCCGTTGCAGAGCACAGGCTCCGGACGCACAGGCTCAGCAGCCATGGCTCACAGGCCTAGCCGCTCTGCGGCATGTGGGATCTTCCCGGACCGGGGCACGAACCCACGTCCCCTGCATTGGCAGGCAGACTCTCAACCACTGTGCCACCAGGGAAGCCCCTAATCTATTGAATTCTTAATTTCAGTTATTAGAAATTTACAGTTCTATTATTTCCATTTGGTTCTCTTTTATAGATTTCAGTTCTCTGATGAAATTCTCCATCTTTTTGTCTAATTTTCTTGAACATATAAAACATACTAATTTTAAAGTCTATATCTGATAAAACTAATTTGGGGATAACCAGTGGGTCAGTTTCTACTGTCTGCTTTCTCTTGATTTTCAATCACTTGGTCCTATTTCTTGGCATGTCTGATAATTTTTTATTGAACGTCGGACACTATAGATTAAAATCTGTAGAGGCACTGCATGATATTTTCCTCCACAGAGTATTTAATTTTCTTCTGGCAAACAGATGGAATATAGGTAGATTACCTATTGATCCGGCTGAGACTGGTCTATTCTGTTTGTTCTTATTCCTAAGGTGTAGCCTTTCTGGGGTTTTAACTGAAAGCCTGGAGTATTTTCCAGGCCCCTTCTTCTTGGTTGTTCATCAAATCCAATTTTTGTCCCTAAGGCCTTGTGAGACTGCCAAAATCTCTACTTAACGTTTTAAGCTCTTGGTAACTACTCATCCTACAGAGTCTCATCCTACATATGCACGGCTTAGAAGTCAGCAACTGCTTTAAGGAGAAATTGTGACATAGAAGGTCAGACTCTTCTCAGAGTCTTTTCCCAATCTCCTGGATCTAGGCCCCTCATGTCCTAACTGTTTTGGGTGTTCACCATGCCTTCAAACAGTGGGTTTTATTTTCCCAGCTTTTAGTTATTCTTGGGGAGAGGTTAGTCTCGTACTAGCTACTCCTTGTTAACCAGAAGCAAATGTCCAGCTTTGTGCTTTTAACCACTCCAATTTTATGCCTCCCATTTATTAAGTACATCAGTCTCTTTTTACCCTCAAGTAGTATCAATTTCTGAATAACAGTAATGAATGTGGTAGACCCATACTGTAACAAGTACAGTTTAAAAAAATAACACAAAACATATAGTTCCTGTCAGCAGATAAGATATTTTCAGATACTTTGTATGGCAATGTTTAATTACTTCATTAAAATTAGTTCTAAAGAATCAAGTAACTTTCATTTAACATAGTTGGTTGACCACAGGTATGTTTTTCCTCTCTCCCCAAACCCTACTACAATGACAGCAAAGGAATAAAAAATGAAATTACTCACAAAGACAAAGAAAGCATGAAGAGCAAGAATTTCCCCCCATCCCCATGATATATGGGAATAATTAAAAGAACAAAAGCTTACATCAAGTCTGCACCCAAATTGTGATTTTTGTGACATTTCAAATTAAAATAAAATTGATTTCCATATAAAACAGTCTAATGTTCCACCCTCAGTTAATCACGCAAACTTCCGTTTTATGTTAATAGCAAATTTTCACTTTCTACATAATATAGCTATGACTTCAAATTCAAGAAAAATAATGTATAGATAACTTGTTACAGGAGCAATCAATATCTTTCTGTTAGTTTTGAAAAAATGCAGGAAGAAAAAAAAGGATACACCTGAAAACAACCCTTAATATTAAAACTAAACAATAAAGCAAAAGCCATCCACACCTATCTATCACACACATAGCTTCTGTACCTAGTGAGATTTTAGAATGATTCAAATATAAATTCCTGTAAATGGCAAGTTTTAACAAAAACAGTGTCAGAACCATAACACTGCAGTAACACAGGTATTATGAAAATGTTTTCTGCAGTCAAAACCTACAATTCTCAAAATGAAAGAAGGATTTACATGATCACTTGAGTAGGATAACTATATGTAATCCACTTGTAAGCACTGAATAAGTACTGAGACTGCAATGGCAAGGTTCACTACAATGAATGCAAAACACAGGGTACAATTTCACTGCAATTTAAACTAGTTATTTAAAATACAAGAGTGAATATAGATACAACTTGGATATACATGCAGCACAGTTAATAGCTATCAGGTAGGAATAGTTGTAAAGAACAGAGGTAGGCTCTTCCATCTAGAAGACTCATAGGAAGAATTAGCCATAATGTACTAGTAGACAATTTTCTATAAAAGTACTGGAAAGACATTTATTCTTTTGGCAAAGCACAGAAAGTGGGATGAACTATACTTCATACTTAGGGGAAAAATAAGTTTCATGTCAGATGCATCTATTACTATAATATTTTATGCATTTCAAATCTATAATTCAGTTATTTTGTAGTTAAATATAACAGAATTAATTATTATGATACAGTGGCTAATTAATTTATAATTATTTCTACCTATTTTTCCTTCCTTTCGTTCGATCACCCTAAACCTTATGATTCTTGACATTTTCCTCTCCGCCTTAATTATGTGTTGTTATTCTTCATTTTTTAAGAATACCTGCTAATTTTATGTCTTAAGCCAGACAGGTTTATTGCCAGAATAAAAGGATACAACAATGATCTTTGTTAAACTATCTGCAAATTACAATTTAATTCAATTCAACTAATAATCCTTTGTTAATTTAACAAAAAAAAGAAACTTATTAAGCACACACACACTAGTGCAAGACACTGAACTAGGTGCTGAGAGAAATATAAGGACAAATGAGAGTCCATTTTTTTTCAATTTCATACAGGAGACAAATGAAGAGCACAAACACAACTTCCTCTTTTGTAAAATGAAGATAATACCTACTTCACATGGTTGCTTAAAGAAAATAATGTAATCACTTAGCACAGTGTCTAGCCTTTGATACACTTTTTTAATAAATAGGAGTAGGTGTTGCTGCAACCAGTACTCTGTCTCTACTTTTACAACAACAGTAAGCCTAAAATCAAAATCCTTAGAATAACATATTTTAGCATTTTCTACATATGTATCTATATGAAAAAAGATAGTTTAAATAACCTACTTATAAAATGGCAAACTAATATTAAGAAACTTTATAGGAAACTTTTCAAATGATGACATTCTTCTGGAAATTAAAATATAAGATATTAAATACTTTGAAAACAATGATGTTAAGGCATTCTAAAAACATTCTGTCACAAACTTTTTTCTGCTATACATATAATTAATTTGTTTAATGAATACCTGAGAAGCAAGTATCAATCACTGACTTATCTATCTCTGAGTAGTTGCTTTCTGATTGATTTATAGAACCATTTTATCCTTCAAGTGAAGGAAGATAAATCAGTCACAGATTTTTATTAGTGGAAAAACCCTTTTAGCATTTATCTGCCACCCAATAATCTTCTAAATAAAAGTTATTTTTCTGGAATTATTTGGAGGTGAATAGACAAAGGTACATTACTAGTAATTTTTTAAGAGTTAGTAGTAACCAAATATAAAAATGGGGAAAAGATATATTAAGAAGAGGAAAGTTATTTTAAAATTATAAATTAACATAAGAATATGGTTAACCTCACTAATAGGAGAAATATATTTTAAAGTAATAACATGCCAATTTTGCCTAAAAATTTAACAAGATGGCATAAAAACAATATCCTATATTGGTAAATATATTAGAAAATGGGCACTCAAATATTACTGGTGGAAATTTAAATTGATGCAACTTTTCTGGTGGTCATTTTCGCAATGAGTTTCAAAAGCCTTAAAACATGCACATGCTTTGACCCCACATTCTACTTGTAGGAAATTATTCTAGGAAAATAAACATGGATGTGAAAATAAAGAAGCTATAAGCATATTGTATAATTTTAAGTGGTAGAAAACTAAAAACAAACTAAATAACAGAGAATTTGTTAATTAAAGCATGATTCATACAATCAGTCTTTACTATATAATGATAAAATACAACCACATGGAAATATATAATATACCAAAATAATAGAATACTATGCATCTGTTAAAAATGAGAAAGTTCTATATATATTAAAATAGAATGATCTACACTATATATTGGTAACTAGAGAAAACTTATGTGCAGAAGAGTGTGTATGGCATGCTACCATTTCTGTAAAAAGGAGAAGAATATCTATACATATTTGTTTCATTAAGCATACATCATCTCTGAAGGCATATACAAGGAAATGCCTGTAGGAAAAAGGACTGAACAGGGGCATGTTAGAAGGGAGAGGCTTCACTGTATACTCTTGTATAGCTCTGAATTTTGAATCATGTGAATATATTTATTTTTATAAGTAAAAGAATGTCATAGAATATTAAATGACATGGGAAGGAGTTCTGCTTTCATTTAGGCTGAGTAAGCTTCCATCATACTAACCCTCCCTCAGATAACTATAAACTTGGGACAAAATACACTAAGGCTCTTTACTGTGAGCAAAAGCAGGAAAATTCTGGAGGAGAGGTGACACTTGGAAGATGGGATGAAGCACAGAATAAATTTCCCATTTTTGTTACGGCTTTAGCCTGAGGGAAGGCCACAGCCAATGCTGTGCAATGTGGCACAGGTAGTTATAGAAAACCTTGGTCTTTCTGGCCTGAAGAACCAGAGGCCAACTACCGGTACTAGAAGGTGAAGGGAGAATCGCAGAAAGGAGAGAGTTATAGAGAGGAACCCCCAAATTCTTTGTAAAAAAAAACAAAACTCTGCCCAAATCTCCATCTGTTTCATGAATCAGCATATGTGGGGGAGAATGACAGCAGCTCAGCTAAAGATAAAAGAACGAAACTGGAATTTGAGCTGCTGACCAGGAGACAGACTTTGCAGACAGAACACAACCAATTCAACTGCTAAATCAAAAGTTATTGATATTTCTTCCTAGGTGAGTTTTGGTGATTGGTGGCTTTCAAGGAATTGGTTCATTTCCTCTAAGTTACTGAACACACTTAGAGCTGTTTATAGTGTTTCCCTATTATCCTCCTAATGTCTAGGGGGTCTATAATAATATCTGTTTTCCTGACATGTAACTTGTGTTTTCTTCCTTTTTTTTTTCTTTGTGGAGCTGAGTGTTTCAATTTATTAATCTTTTTAAAGAACCAGCTTTTAGTTTGATCCATTTTCTCTACTGTTTTGTTGTTTTCAATTTTACTGATTTCTGCACTTTATTATTTCTTTCTTTTCTTTACTTGGGTTTTTTTTTCTAGTTTATTAAGGTGAAAGTTTACATTGTTGATTTGAGACCTTTCTTATTCTCTAATATAAGCACTTAATGCTTTAAATTTTCCTGTAAACACTACTTCTGCTGCATGCTATAAATTTTGGTATATTGATTTTCATTTCATTCCACTCAAAATATTTTCTAATTTCCCTTGAGACTTCTTTTTTGACCCATACATTTAAAGTGTGTTGTGTGGGCTTCCCTGGTGGTGCAGTGGTTAAGAATCTGCCTACCAATGCAGGGGACATGGGTTCGAGCCCTGGTCTGGGAAGATCCCACATGCCGCAGAGCAACTAAGCCTGTGCACCACAACTACTGAGCCTGTACTCTAGAGCCTGCGAGCCACAACTACTGAAGCCCGCGCGCCTAGAGCCCGTGCTCCACAACAAGAGAAGCCACCTCAATGAGAAGCCCGCGCACTGCAACCAAGAGTAACCCTCGCTCGCCGCAACTAGAGAAAGCCCGTGCGCAGCAACGAAGACCCAACACATCCAAAAAAAATAAATAAATTAAAAAAAAATAAAGTGTGGGCTTCCCTGGTGGCGCAGTGGTTGAGGGTCCGCCTGCCGATGCAGTGGACACGGGTTCGTGCCCCGGTCCGGGAGGATCCCACGTGCCGCGGAGTGGCTGGGCCCGTGGGCCATGGCCGCTGGGCCTGCGCGTCCAGAGCCTGTGCTCGGCGGTGGGAGAGGCCACAGCAGTGAGAGGCCCGCGTACCAAAAAAAATAAAAATAAAAAAATAATAAAGTGTGTTGTGTGATTTCCAAGTATTAGGGATTTTCCAGATATCCTTATGTAACTGATTTCAAACATAATTTTATTATTGTCAAAGACTGGACTTTGTTATGTCTCTTTTTAAGATTTGTTTTATGATCCAGGATATGGTCAACTTAGTGTTATGTTCCATGTGCACTTGAAAAGAATGTGCATTCCACTGTTGCTGGGTGGAGAATTCTATAAACATCAGTTAGATCCAGTGGTTGATATACTGTTCAATTCTTTCATATCCTTGCTGATTTTCTGTCCACTGGTTCTTCCCATTACTGAGAGAGAAGCATTGCAGTCTCCACCTATAATTGTGGAACTGTCTACTACTTTCAGTTCTGTTAGTTCTTCATATATTTTGAAGATTTGTTGTTAGGTTCATATACATTTACCATGGAGAAAATAATAACCCTGAAATGACCCTTTTTTGATTATGTCTCTCCCTGGTAATGTAACTTGCTCAAAAGTCTACTTCATCTAACATTTATATAGCCAACCCAGCTGTCTTTTGATCAGTGTTTACATGCTATAACTTCTCCCATTCTTTTACTCTTCGCCTACTTAAAGTGAGTCACTCATACACAGCATATAGCTGAGTCATGGTTTGTTTTTTTTACTTCAGTCTGACACACTTCATCTTTTAATTGGTATGTTTAGACCACTTAACAATTAATGTAATTATAGATATGTTGAACTTTAGATCTACATTATACTGTTTTATGTTCAATGCTTCTATTTTTATTCTTCCATTTCCCTTTCCTGCCTTCTTTTTGAATATTTTCTTAGTATTCCATTTTAATTCATGTGTTGGGTTTTTTTTTACTGTATCTTATTACATAGCTTTTTAAATAGTTGCTGTAAGGCTATAATATACAAAATTCAATTATCTGTTTACTAGAATCAATATTTTACAGCTTTAAGTACAATGTACAAACCTTAACACCATATGTACTCCCCTCTTTATACTGTGATTATCATGTGTATTATAGGAAATGTAATTTTGGCTTATAACTGTTAGACATATTATTAAGGTCTTAAGAGGAGAAACATGGTATTATATTTACCCCAATATTTACCATTTCTGTGGCTCTTCCTTCATCCCTGAAGTTCCATGTTTCGCTGTGCTATCACTTCCCTTCTATCTAAAAAAATTCCTTTAGCATTTCTTTTATAGCAGGAATACTGGCAACAAAGTCTCTTAGTTTTCCCACATGTCAGGATGTTTTTATTTCACCTTCATTCCTGAAGAATATTTTGTCTAGATACAGAATTCTTTTCTTTCAGAGCTTTAAAAATGTTGTTTCACTGCCTTTAGGCATCTATGGCTTATAATGAAAAACACACAGGAATCATTTTTTACCTATATATAATGTGTTACTTTTCTTTAGCTGCTTTTAAGGCTTTTTGTCTTTGGTTTTCAGCAGTTTGTGCATTTAGGCATGGATTTCTTTTCATTTATCTTGTTTGAGGTTTGCTAACTTTCCTGAATCTGTAAATTTAAGTCTTTTGCCATTTTGAGAAGTTTGCAACCATTATTTATTTAAAAACTTTTCTGCATCACACTCTTCTCTCCTTCTAAGACTCTAATGACTCTAGATGTTTAGATATTATCCCACAGTCCCTAAGGCTCTGTTCTGTTTCTTTGTTTCAATTTTTTTTCTCTCTGTGTTCATATTAGATAATTTCTACTGATCTATCTTCAAATTCACTGACACTTTCCTCTGTCATATCCATTCTGCTATTGAGCCCATCAGAGGAATTTTTTACTTTGGTTACTGTGTTTTTCAATTATAAAATTTCCATTCAGTTCATTTTTATAGCTTCTATTTCTCTGCTGAGATGCTCTACTTTCCCATTCATACTGGGAGTGTTCACACTTAAAATAGCTGCTTTAAAGTCTTCGTTTGAATGGCACAAATGAACCTATCTACAAAACAGAAACAGACTCATGGACATAGAGAACAGACCTGTGGTTGTCAAGGGGGAGAAGGTTGAGGGAGAGATGGAATAGCAGGTTGGGGTTAGCAGATGTAAGCTATTAAACATAGAATGGATAAACAACTAGGTCCTACTATATAGCACAGAGAACTATATTCAATATCCTATGATAACCCATAATGGAAAAGAATATTAAAAAGAATAGATATATATTGATATATATATACGTTTAACTGAATCACTTTGCTGTACAGCAGAAATTAACACAACATTGTAAATCAACTATACTTCAATCAAAAAAATAACTGAATAAAGTCTTCATTTGACAATCCCAACATCTAGATCATCTTGTGGTTGGTATCTATTGTCTTTTCCCTTCCAAGTTGTTGAGATTTTCCTGGTTTTCATATATTGGGTAATTTTGGATTGTATAATTTAGATTATAACATTATGTTATGAGATTTTGGGCCCACTTTCTGTCCACACCCAGTGCATAGTTCCAGCAATCATACTGTTTGAAACCAGGCCAGGTGATATGGAAGGAAAAAAGCAATGAAACTCACTGCTGGATGAATTCATACTTTGGGTTCTGGTTTCTTTCTCCTATTGCCTGTTCCTTTTTACATTTAAAGGTCCTCAGATAACTGTTCCATACAATATTTCCAGGCTTTTGGTTATATTCAGAAAAAGAGATAGAATAGAGTTTACTTACAGCATCTTATCTGGAACCTGAACCAGCCTACATTAAATGTTAATGAACTATAGTTTCTAATTAAAAGGCAAAACTTATCAGAATGGTTTAAAAAAAAAGATTAAACCGTATTTTTTTTTTACAAGAAATGTGCTTTAAATATAAAGATACAGATGGTTTGAAAGCAAATGGACAGGTGAGTATATGTCATATAAACAGTAAACAGGGGCTTCCCTGTTGGCGCAGTGGTTGAGAGTCCGCTGCCGATGCATGGGACATGGGTTTGTGCCCCGGTCCGGGAAGGTCCCACATGCCGCGGAGCGGCTGGGCCCGTGAGCCATGGCTGCTGAGCCTGCGCGTCCGGAGCCTGTGCTCCACAACGGGAGAGGCTACAACAGTGAGAGGCCCGCGTACCGCCAAACAAAACAAAACAAAACAAAAAAAACAGTAAACAGAAAACTGGGCTAAAGTTGACTTCAAGATAAACAGTATTAACAGTAAGAAATAATATTTCATGAAGAAAAGGGCCTGGGCTTCCCTGGTGGCGCAGTGGTTGAGAGTCTGCCTGCCGATGCAGGGGACGTGGGTTCGTGCTCTGGTCCGGGAAGATCCCACATGCCGCGGAGCAGCTAGGCCCATGAGCCATGGCCGCTGAGCCTGCGTGTCCGGAGCCTGTGCTCCGCAATGGGAGAGGCCACAACAGTGAGAGGCCCACGTACCGCAAAAAAAAAAAAGAAAAGGGCCAATTCACCAGAAAGACAAAACAATTATAAATGTGTATGTACCTAATAACAGATGTTTAATATATATTAAGCAAAAACTGACAGAATTAAAGAGAGAAACAGACAATTCCATAAACATACTTGGAGATTTTCACACTCCTCTCTTAGTAATATATACAACAAGAAAAAAAAATCATTGAAGATGTACATGATCACAGTAACCATCTTGACCTAACTGACCTAATTGATATTTATAAAACTCTATACCTAACAAGTGCAAGGTGTATATTTTGTACACCAAAATAGATCATATGCCAGGCCATAAAATAAGTCTCAGTAAATTTTAAAGGACTGAAGTCATATAGAGTATGTTCTCTGAGTTCAGTGGAATTAAATTAGAAATCAAGAACAATAAGATATCTAGGAAATGCCCAGATATTTGGAAATTCATTAACACACTTCTAAATAATCCACAAGTCAGAAATCACGAGGGAAATTTTAAAACATTTCAAATGAATGATAACTAAAGATGTGGAATGATATTCCAAATATACCATCAACTAAAAAGTGGATTAAAGTAGAATATATTCAGTATTGACCTATTTTTATTTTAAAAAATAAGCTGTATATGTATACAGGGAAATATGGCTACAAAGAATATCTGCTAGCAATGATACATTTTACTTTTGCAATTAAAAATATTTAAATGTTAAGTGAGTGCTGAGTACTTATTATGAGTAATTTTTGTTCCTCTTTGTTTACCTGCATTTTCCAAATGCTTAACTTTGAACATTTGTTACAACGTTCAATTTTGGTTTTGTTTCAGTGACTGTAATTTTCATTTTTAGAATTTCTGCACATTTTAGAATTTGCAAATTTATCTGTTTATTTTTCATAATCTCCTACTCTTGCTTTATGGATTTCATTCCTTCCTTTATATCTTTCAACATTTTAATTTTTTTTTTAACTTTTTATTATAGAAAATTTCAAATATATAAAAGTTCAGAAAAATTATAAAATGAATCCTCAAATATTCATTACTGCTTCAACAGTTATCAAATCCCTCCCATCAAATTATTTTGAAGAAAATACCAGTCACATCATCTCATCCATGATATTTCAGTACTTATCTATACAAAAGGAATTTTTTAAATAAATATAGCTAAAATACAATGACCACATCTGAATTTTAAAATAATAATTCCTTAATATTAACAAATACCTTTGACAGTTTTAATCATTAGCTAACTTTAAATCAGCTAATTTGTTCTTGGGTGTGAATTTCCCATATTTGTTGGGTCTATGAATTGTTTCTCTTTTAGTACTGTATTTGCTCATGTGTTTATAATTCTTTTCCTGTGAAATCATCTTCAAAGGGAATTTCTGGGAGAGTCCTGGCAGACCATGGATAATGAAGGCTTCCATACGGGTGGTTAATAAAATACATACAGCCTCCTTACCTGAATCTAAACTGTTATAAACACTGAGTAGCAAGAGCCTACAACCCATTATTTTAAATGGAAGAAATAATAATGTATTCCTAGCCCATATTTTAAAATCAATCAATTTCCCCAAATATTACTAAATACTTGTAAAACCTATGTAACAATCAACCAAGAACTTCTGCATAATGGGAAGTGTGTAAACACTAGTCATCTATTTATTTAACTCTCAGTGAATGCCCAATAATTGTGCTTGTGTGCAGTTCAAAATAATAACATATCTTACTGGATATGAATTGCATTTCTCTTCTATACTGCAAAAAACACTCAGTATAATGTAAATAGAACTTCTGCTTCCAACCATGAAGGAACAGTAGGGTCTAGAATTACCCTCCTACTGTAGACAAACAGAAAACTGGACAAAATATATAAAACTGTTTTTGGATATTGGACAACAGGTAATGTAGGATTATGATCCCTGAGAGAAAGGAAACAAATAAGGTAAGCCCTACCATTGTGTTGACTCCAGGAGCTCAGTGTTGTTGGAGGCAATTTTCAGACAACAGTGCAGGGAGGGGGACCCAGACATAGCCCAAAGATCACTCTAAGTTGAGGAAACAGAGGTGGAAGTTCAGGGAGGTCAGGGTGGTAGAATTTGCAAAGCAGAGCACCAAAGAGGAATGAGCTACCTCTCAAAAACTTTCTAGCAACCTGTACAGAGGGTCCATTGAGCCTCTGGCTGAATACCAATTTGCACACACACATAGGGTGAAACTCCACAAGACCAAACAAAGAACAAATTATAAGGAAAGAGCAATTATTGGAAACTATGAGTTTTTTAAAAATCCATAAAGCTAACACAGGGCTGGGAATCTTTTGAGTTCCCACTAGCTGGAGTAAGAAGATCTCATTTAATACATAAGGCATTCAGCAGAGATCCCAGAAGGATCACATGCCTTTAGTGGGACTAAACTAGCCCTGGTATAATAGCTACTCTAGAGCTACCCTTGAAAAGCAAATAGGCCTAAAAGAGATGAAACTGTTCCCTAAATAATGAAATTAACTGATAAAACAAAGTCCAGCACTCATTAAAGGAATAAAACAAAATCCAGAACTCAATGATTAAAATCTGCAATGTCCATCATCTAATCAAAAATTATTAAACATACAAATAAGCAGGAAAATATGACCCAAAACCAGAAGAAAATCAAATCAACAGAAACAGACTCAGAAATTACAGAGATAATGGAGTTAGAAGACAAGGATGTTAAAACAACTATTATAAAACAGCTGTCTGCTAAATATGCTCAAGGATTTAAAGAAAAACATGAAGGTAATGAATAGAGAAATGAGAGATATACAAAAAGAACCAACTAGAACATGTAGAGATGAAAAATATAATAACTGAAATGAAAATATTACTGAGATTAACAGCATATTAGATAATGCAGAAGAAAAGACCAATGAACTTGAGGACGTAATAAAGAAACTATCCATAATAAATGTAGAAACTACATCCTTTTATCTGAATATCCATGTTTTTAATGGCAGTTACATGAAGATTCATTATAGCAGATTTCTCATCTGGATGGGAAATTTGAGTAAAATCTGAATATTTGTCATATATTCATAGAGACACAGGTATGCTGGAATTCTGCATACCTGTGGTTCGCAGGTTCCAAACCACTTTGTTTCTCAACACAGCACAGGTAGCCTTAGCTGAGTCTACAAAATACATGTACCTCAGAGTTCAGTCACTCACAAGAGAATGTACTGATCCCAGAGCCTGGGACAGCAGACAGCTCAATTCCAGGCTGGGACTCTGGGCATGGAGCAGAGTACTAATCTTAGTAACTAGTCCAGTTCCTTCTCCCCAAATAGGTCTTTCAGCTAGGCACCTACATTCTCATGGATGTTAAAACTAGCCTCTAAGGATGATATGTGGTCCACAATCTCCCCTTTGACACAGAGAGAAGAAGGACTGTATGGAGAAGAGACACCTCAAATCTTGCTGACACTATGGGTTCTCTCTTCATTTTTGGTACCTAGTGATTTCCTCTTCTTGTGTTTAAACCTATCTATACATGTCCTTAATGTTTAAATATGTTATTCAACATTTCTAGAGTTTAAGAGTGGAAAGGGAGAATTCTAATATCTGCTCAGTTTGTCTTCTTGACAAGTTATAGATATAACTTTTGAAATTAGAAAATAACTAATAAGGGTACTATCAAAAGATAAATGAAAGAAGCAGCAGCAATAGTCAAAGAAAACCATCTCCATGTTCCAATGAACTCTGAGAAGAAAAGTAATCCAAATTTGGCTTTAAGAATATTACTAAGAACTGAAAAAAGGGTTTGAGGATTGCAAATCTGAACTTGTCTTTCAGAAAGAATTATTACCGTCTCACAATTATATAGCACTTCAGTCATCTCAAAAAACAGCTTACAGGGGCTTCCCTGGTGGCACAGTGGTTGAGAGTCCACCTGCCGATGCAGGGGACACAGGTTCGTGCCCTGGTCCGGGAAGATCCCACATGCTGTGGAGCGGCTAGGCCTGTGAGCCATGGCCGCTGAGCCTGCGCGTCCGGAGCCTGCGCTCCACAACGGGAGAGGCCACAACAGTGAGAGGCCCGCATACCGCAAAAAAAAAAAACCCCAAGAAAACAGCTTACAGTATCACAATGTCTTCAGTTTTTTTTTCTTTTTTTTCCCTTTGGCTGTGCCGCACGGCCTGTGGGATCCTAGTTCGCCGACCAAGAATCAAACCCGTGCCCCCTGCAGTGGAAGCACGGAGTCCCAACCACTGGACCACCAGGGAATTCCCTATTTTCAGTTTTAATAAAACTATATCTTACTTAGAATAATTTTTCAAAAAACAGACTTTATTATACCCACATTATATTTACACGAAATACCATTTTCATTCTAATATTATTTAAAATTACCTTTATGTTTATTCAGAAGCTTGTAGCCTTCACAGTATCTGCCTGGAGAAGTCATCATCTTGGCTGTGTCAAGATAAGAGTATGTTGCAGCAAAATCAAACTCCTTTTTACCATCCCACCAACCTTTCTGCTTAGCATAGCTTCTCATGTCTGGGTGTTCCCGATCAATCTTGGTTGTTACAGAAAGCTGATTAGAAATATTACGAACTCCCTCTATTTTCAAAGAAGAGAGGAAGGGAGAAGAAAAGTCATATTTAATGTAATATATCTATCTCTGTACATTATGATCCTTAATCATTATTTCAATGTAAATATAGGCTTCTAAATGTTGTACCATGTGCATCTATTTATTACATACTCAAATAAATAAATTACTTTTTAAAATTAAACTTTTTATTTTGAGGTAATTATGGATTCATATGCAGTTGTAAGAATTAAAGAGAGAGCTATGCACCTTTACACTGTCTCCCCAAATGGTAACATCTTGCATAATATCACAACCAAAATACTGGTATTTATACTGTCAAGGTACAGAATATCACAAGGATCACTCGTGTTGCCCTTTTATAGCCACACCCACTTATCTCCCACGCCCACCCCTTCATTAACCCCAGGCAACCATCTGTTATCCATTTCTATAACTGTCATTTCAAGAAAATCATATAAATGGAATCATACAATATACAATCTTTAGGCTTTTTTTACTCAGTTTAATTCCCTAAAGATTATTCCAGGTTATTGTATGTATCAACAATTCATTCCTTTTTATTGCTGACTAGTATTCCATGTTATAGACATTCTATGGTTTGTTTAAACATTCACAAGTTAAAGGACAGCTAGGTTGTTTCCAGTTTTTGGTATCATGGGAAAAGCTGCTCTAAAAATTCATGTACAGGTTTTTGTGTGCATTTAAGTTTTATTTCTCTGGGATAAATGCATAAGATTGCAATTGCTACACTGTATAATAGTTGCATATTAAGGTTTTTTTTAACTGCCAAACTGTTTTCCAGAGTGACTGTACATTCTTATTAGCAATGTACCATCCTACAGATTCTCAATAGCATTTGGGAGTGTCATTCAAAAATTTTTAGCCATTCTGATAGAGGTGAGTGGTATCTCATTGTGGTTTTAGTTTGCATTTCCCTAATGGCTAATGACGGTGAACATCATTTCATGTGCTTTTGTGACATCTGTATATCCTTTTAGGGGAAATGTCTCTTCATGTCATTTGTCTTTTTACTGTTGAGTTTTGACAGTTCTTTATATATTCTAGATATTAGTCTTTTATATGAATTACTGTTTAAAAAATAGTCATAAGTAAGTTTAGAACAGAAATATAAGGCTTCTAAAAATATCATGGCACTAAGTTATAACAAAATTTTCAAAATACAAAACAGAAGAAACAATAAAAGTCTGTTCTAAACAGATCAGAATAAATGAAATAGATCATGATAAATGAAAATTAATAACATTTTAAAACAGATTTAGAATGATAGTCTGCCAAGTAGAAATCAATTTAATAACTCTAATGAAATCATACTTGGGATATTCTCACTACAAAAATAGACTTAAGTCATGATAGAATCAAAGAGAAGAGGAATTTTCCATGAGTAGATAATTCCCTATAGTTAAACTACTTAGTTCTTGGGCTAATTTAGTAATAGGAAGAGAAACAAGTTGGCAAAGTTAATCTACAATTGGATAATCAGACTCAGTGAAGGTGTTTGTTTTGGATGGCTCGGTGGGGCTATCTTTTTCAACAGAATTTGTTTTTCTCTTGGATGTAGCACACTTGACAAAATAAAAAGTAATTAATGGTATAATCAGGCCAATTATCACAATAATAAAAAGAGTCTAAATTCAGTTTTGTGTATTAATAAACATACATGCAAAATATAAAATAAAATGTCCATCAAAACAACTGTCAATGACCTGTTTTGAAAAATAACATCCAAATCCTCCAAAGCTCAAGGCTACCTTCATGAAGACATCCCAAATTTCTCCAGCTCACGATGACTTTTCCTTTCTCTAAATGTTCATAGCATATATGTGTGTGTGTCATTCACCTGCCATTTAATATTTTCACATGTGTATCTTATCCCCCCTGTAAAACTATGAGATGCAGGAGGTAATTACACAAGAAGTACATGATCATGCTTAAGCACAAGGTTGTACTCTAGTGAAAGAATACTGAACTGAGAGTCAGGATAGAAAGATTTAAATTCTAAGTCTCTCATTCACTGCCTTGAGTAAATCACTTCATATCTCTGGATTTCCTCACTTGAAAAATGAGAGGAATATATGGTTACAAAGAAATCAAGGGGAAAAAAAGCAAAGCATTCTAAAACAATCAACTGTGTTATTTACTCAATGACATCAAATTTTTATACTTTACTATTGTATCAATATATTCTTTCTAACGACTAAACCCACAGTCACCAATCCCCAATAACACTACCCTGTCCTCACCTCCATATCCACACATGATAAAATTTTGGAGTTCAGCCCAAAGTTAAAACAGGAAAAAATGGTAAAGAAATGGTTTCACTTCATAAAAAAGTGAAAAAGGGGAGGGGTTTAAAAAAAGTGAAAAAGTACGATAAAACAGCCAAGAGCTACTGCACAGAAAATGTATACAGGTTATATGAAATTAATGTCATATATATTAAAAAGAGATAACACCACCTTTTCCTCTTTTTCAAGAAAGCCCTTTATAGTGCTCTTTCAATGTATGTTCTTTCAAATTTTTTCATTTCCCCTTCAGTTTTCGCCTTCATTGCACTGGACTATAAATCTTGAAAAACAATTAAATGCAACTAAGAGGTTTTTTATTAATTGTAAAACAAATTAAATCATGAAAAGTTGTCCATACCTTGTACTTTTTCTGCTGCCCAGTACTTCCCTGCAGTCTCCAGAACCCAGGCTTCATTCCTATCAGCTATCAGGAAACTGTTGTGATAGCTAAATACCATCTTGCCCTCTGAACAATTTCCACCCTGGCCATATTTTTCTAATAAATCAACAATGACATTGAGGGCTTTTTCAGCTGTATCAGCTCTTTCAAGACCAAGTCTAAAACAAAAATATTAAAGTTCTCAGATTAAAATAAATTTCCATTATGTTTCTTAAATAATTTCATGCACATGAGATTTTGTGTTTATATTCCAAGTAAAAATCCTTTCAAGTTAACAGATACACTGAAATCCAACTTCTAAACTATTCCTTGTGAAGTAGTGAAGTCAGTTTGGAATCATGAAAACAAAGAGTTGGAGTCAAAAAGATCATCGTTCAAATTCCAACTTGGTAGTTTAATGGCAAATCACCTTATCTCTGAACCTTAGGTATCTCATCTGTAAAATTAGGATAATAATAATACCCCACAAGGTCACTGTGAGAATTAGTTACAGTCTGATAAAGTAAGTTAGGTACTTCCAATGAATCATAATTTTCAACTCCTTCCCTTCTCCTAATTAATGATATTTGAGAGTCTTGAAATTGAATGCCTGTATTCTGAAGCATTTTTAACACAAACTAAAATATCAAAGTCCAAAAAATGAAAAAAAAGGGAAGATAAAAACATGTTAAGAGTTAACAACAAATTTTAAATTTAGACAAGTTCTACAGTGCAAAAATATAACAAAAAAATAACCTGACAAGGTCCATGCCCAGTAGTGCCTCTTCATCACAAACTTCTTCTCTTCCCCATACAGCTTCATTCCCAATGCAAACTCCATGCTCATTGGCTCCCATTTCTGCCCCCCATAACCAAGCTGGGCGACTAAGGACAATAGCATATGTTTCAGGAACTTGATCAATTTCTATGTAAGTACACTGTAGAGAAAGTCATAACAATAACAATAAAACCAAAAAAGAAAAGTTATCAAAGTCTAGAATCTTAAAATCCATCAGAAGACATGACGATTATGAAAGAGATAACTAAATTGAAAATTTCAATAATAGAGGCATTACGCTTAAAACATTGTCCCTAGAGCATTTATTCATTCAGATATTTGCTAAGCATCTCCTACGATAAAACATTGCTAAGAGATATATTGGTTTCAAAGATGAATCAGATGCAGATCTTGCTGTCAAGAAACTAAGACTTCTACATTATTACCTAAGATACAATGAAATATAAAGTATAAAGACTATGAAGAAAAGCGAAGATGGGGTGCTAATGGAAGCTCAGGAAAGGGATAGTTTCTAGCTGTGGAATCTTGAAACATTTTGTAGAGAAAGATGTATCTGAGTTGAAGTGTAAGGAAACAGATCTCAAACTCAATGTCCAGTGTTTCTTGATTGGTGATGTAAGTTCCATATGGTAGCCCTTAAATATATAGATGCCCATGTCACATGTGGGAATCACCAAGTATATCCACAGCAGTGAAAAGAATGAGAACCACTGGCTTAGAGGATAGGTGAGGCTTAAATAATGAAGAGATAAAATACAAATGGATCCAAGGGACTTTCCTGGTGGCGCAGTGTATAAGACTCCATGCTCCCAGTGCAGGGGACCTGGGTTTGATCCCTGGTCAGGGAACTAGATCCCACATGCCTGCCGCAACTAAGAGTTCACACGCCACAACTAAGGCACCCATGTGCCTCAACTAAGGAGCTGATGAGCTGCAACTAAGGAGCCTGCCTACCGCAACTAAGACCTGGTGCAACCAAATAAATAAAAAATAATAAAAAAAAGAAATGGACCCAAGATGAATAAATAATCTCAGCAAAAGAAAAAAATTGGCCTAGTAAAGTCAGCCCTCCACACACACAGGTTCCACGTCCACAGATTCAACCAAACACAGATTGAAACTATTCAGGAAAAGAAAAAACATTCCAGAAAGTTCCAAAAAGCAAAACTTGAATTTGACATTTGCTGGCAACTATTTAGACAGCATTTACATTGTATTTACAACTATTTACATACCATTCACATTGTACTATAAATAATCTAGAGATAATTTAAAGTTTACGGGAGGATGTGCATAGGTTATATGCATTTATATGCTATTTTATATAAGGGACTTAAGCATCAAAGGATTTTGATATCCTAGGGGCTCCTGGAACCAATCCCCCACGGATGTGGAGAAACAACTGTATACATAAAATGTCTAATATTTAATATATTTTGGTATTAGAATATCAATAAAACGGAATCTAAAATATATATAACTTAGGAATAAAAGCATAGTATGAAATTTTTACTTTAAGTTCCATGCTAAATGGATTTTTTAAATAAAAAATTTAAAGGGTCCTTTAATTGACCTGTATACTATCAAGTGACTGCATAAAGTGTATAGTGTTGATAGTGTTACCCCTGGATCCAAAAACCTTTTTTGATGATAAAACTGTTACTTCCAGAGTCTGGAATCATTTTTCCTATTCTACACCAATCAGAATCCTTTTTGCCCATCAAACTCCAGCTGAAACCCCAACTCCTGGTGAAGCCCTCCTTAATTCCTAGTCTGAATTACTTGCTTCTCCACTGATGTCACAACTTGCTGCCCTTACTTAAATGTAGCATTTAAACCATCCTTTTTTACAATGTGGTTAGTTACATACACATCCTATTCCTCTACTAGACTCTAAGCTCCTGGAAGACAGAACTAGTCTTGACAGCAGGCTTTGCCCTATTCGACATGCTTGCATATGGTAAGCATTCAAATATCTGATCAAAGAATTAACATTTCTTATTATTGTTATTTCAGCTTCCTCCAAATCATTGAAATTAAAGACCAGAAGTCTAGTTCTGATTCAAATTATTTTTCAAATTAAAATTTTTAACTTCTATAGCCTCTGCCAAATGGTTAATGATTTTTAAAAACCTGTTTATGATATTTTTAAAGAAAAATATCGCTAACAAAACATGCATTTCACCTACCTTAAGATGTTCCTTCAGATTGTCATGAACTGCAGCAGGAAAATAAACTACCTCCTGTACTTCATCACAGGGTCTATCTGAATTTTTTCCAAAAATAATCCTGTTATTAACTGTTGCTGGAGGTAGTGCCACAAAAGTGTCACAGGAACAAGGTTCCATTTTTTTTAAAACTAAAAATCATATGGAAGATTCAAAATAAAAAGAGAAAAGCATTTTTAGTATATACAAAACAAAGAGTTTTACTTGATGACCAGGGGATATTACTGCCATATCTAACATAGGATATTCATTAAAGTTTCAAATTTCGTATCAGTAAGAAAATGACTTGGGAATGAATCTAGTACTACAAGATTTAGTAAGAAAATAGGAACAAGTACCTTCTTCTAGTCTATAGGTCAAATTACTCTCTAAGCTCTTTCTCTCCCGAAGTCTTCCTTGAATCTCCTTTACTATTTCCATATTTGGGAACACCTGTACCTAGCTCTACTGTTATAAAGACTATATTTGTGTATATATGTCTTCTTAGTGGACAGTGAGATCCTTGAGAGCTGAGAGTCTGTCTTATTAATCTTTGTATTCTCATCACTGGCACTTATGGAAAAGTCACAGTATTATATACCCAGTGTTTCCTCAAAGATGGGAAGACAGGATCTCTTTTGAACTGGTTACAATACTAATAAGACTGAAATTTTGAAACAGACTCACTGAATCAGACAAATACAAAAACATGTCAATAAAATTCCAAATTGTTATTTCCAGGAAGACGTTCACATTCAACTTGTGAATCCTGATTGTATAATTTAATATCAAGATCATGTCTTCATTTGTAATTTGAAAAATCTTAAATCCTCAATTTAGTCGAATTTGTTTGCTTCCAGAATGGCACATTGTTTTAGAGTTTCAGATTTAAATGTAATAAATGATTCATTCAAAAGAAAACAAAATGACTCAAGTAAGAAAGAAACAACTTCAGCCTGAAACACCTAAGGGTTTTTCTATTTTCCTCAATGATGGAAACAGAGCGGTCACAATTGCTTCTGTTCTTCTCCGTGTGAATTTCAACCTTTATATCCTAGATCGCCTTCTATTTGTGTTCCAAAACTAATTCCACCACTACCTAACTTTGGCAGGCTATTTAATCTCTAAGTCTCCTGCCTCATCGGTAAATATCTTGGGGGCTGTTAGGAGAATTTAATAAGACAGTGTGTAAAGCGTTTTTCAGTTCTTAGAACATATCACTTAAAGCTGTTATTATTATTCATCAGAAGAGTCAATTTCTTACAAAAGGCTTATTCTTGAGATCACGCACACCCCCTCCCGCGAGAGGATTTGGTTGGTGGATCCCCTACAGCCACGTCCACTCAAAACCGTGAAGTTTCAAGAGCCATCAAGCTTCACTAGGTGATCTAAGCTAACTGCGGTAATAAGGAAAGCTAAGGAAACATGCCACCTAGTTAGTAAGACACCTAGCCCATTTAGGAGGGGAAGCCTTGAGAGCCTTTACTAACTCCTAAAATGTATTCGTCATTTAACAAATGTTCATAAATATCTTTCTGCACCAGGCACCGTACTGGTAACAAAATAGAGTCCTCGCTCCTTTGGAGTTGACATTCTACTTTATATGCTTTAGTTCACCGAGCGGTTTCAGAAACATCACATCGTTTGATCCTCACAAACGTGCTACAGTTAGGGCAAGAATTACTACTTTAGTAACACAGATGGAAAAAGTTGGTTTAGAAAAGTTTATGCAACTCGAAATGGAGTTCACAGAGTAAAGGGCTCGGACTTCAAGCACCTCCTTGCAGAAAAGCCGCCACCCAGCCCGCACTCCTCACCCAAACTGGCTGCACCCAAACTGCAGCCCGCGCCGCGGCCCGGACCCCTCTCAGGAGCCCCTCGGCGCCGCCGCGCCGCAGTTCCCGACTTCCCGCTTCCAACAACTACTATGCTCGCCCCACCCCTGTGCACGCCCCTCACCTGGCCTCCGAGGGGCCCAAAGTGAAAGGAGGAAGGGGCGAAGAGGGAGCACCACAAGCGCTAATTGCCGGAAGCTGTCCCTTTTGACCCCGGAAGTTCCCTCTGCCACGGGAGGCGCAGTTCCGGTTAGGCAGCAGAGTTTGTTTACGCTGCGCTCAGATCTAGCGGCTGCCTTCCCCAGCTCAGGCTCCAAAATGGGAAAATCCTTCGCCAATTTCATGTGCAAGAAGGACTTTCATCCTGCCTCCAAATCCAACATCAAGAAAGTGAGTACGGGGAGCAGGCCCTTGGCGCCTGGGTTCCCAGGGGTTCCTGGAGGTGAGAGTGGTGGAGTCTCTGGGATCCCTGGGACAGTCGCCTCTTCTCCATGCCTAAAGCCCTGACGTTCTCGTCCCTTCTCCGCTGGCCCTCGTTTATTCTGTTGTACATCAGCCAGGAGACGGGCGGCTCTGTGTGCTCTTTCGGTTTTGGCAGCTAGAATGTAAATCTTTAAGATATGAAGACCGATAACCGGCTTCCTCATAACTTCCCGCAGCAGATTCTGATGTTGACTTTTCGAATCCCAGAGATCGCGGCTTCTGAGCTCTGCTGTCCTGTACAAAGAAGACTCCCTGTCTATTTAAGATAGATCTTAAAAGGGAAATAAAGCCACACCTTGCTTACTCTTTTTATCCCACTTGATCATGTCTGGTGACCTCATTGAACTTTGGCTTTTTAAATAACCACTTACAGGTGTACTATGTCCAGTACAGAAAAACTGAGTTGAGTATTATAGTAGTGGAAAGCAGAATGGTGAGGTAGGAGGAGTATAAGCATTGAAACCAGACCTAGATTCTGTTTTTCCAGCACAGTCACTTTTAGCCACACAAAATATTTAATGTCCCTGATCCTCAGTGTCCTAATCTATAAGTTAAGAATGATTAGTATCAGTTGCCTTGACTTGTGAAAATTGTTATGAGGACTAAATAAGATGGTGTAGATAAAGACTTTGAAATAAGTACCACCACCTAGCACTCTGCCCAACACATAGAGTGAGTGCTCAATAAAATATTAATTGCCCCTACACACACCCTTATCCTTAGCCTGCTCCTAAAATACAGGTGGTAACAAGAGTTTCATCCCTGGCCCATGTCTTGCTTACTCTGTATGCTTTCCCAAACAATCACAGCCAATTTTATAGTTTTAACCACCCCTTATTTACTCCTGACTTTCAAATCTACAGTGCGAGATCTTTCCCCTTAGCTGGAGGCACCTGAAGACAGCTATATACTAGACAGTTTCATCTTGATATCCTACAGGCATCTCAAACTCAGCATATTTGAAATGGAACTTACCTTTTATCCTAAATCTGCTCTTCTTTTTATACTTCCTATTCTCATATCAGTACGAAATACAAGTAGTAACACAACCCTTCATCCAGTCACCCAGGCCAGAGACTCAGGATTTGTCCTTTCCCATCACTCCTTTATCTTGTCAGCTAATAAATTCTATTGGTCTTACCTCTCAGATATCTGTTGAATCCATCTCTCCTCCTTGTCACTACTGCCTGTATCTTAGCTTAGACCCTCATCATCTTTCACCTAGACAATTATATTTCCTAACTGGTTTTTCTACTGCCAGTCTTGACCCCTCTCAAATCCTTCTCTACCCATCTAGCCATCAGAATAATTATTTTTTTATTTAGCAGTTTTATTGAGGTATAATTCACATACCATACAATCACCCACTTAAAGTGTACAATTCAGTAGTTTTTAGTATATTTATGAATTTTACCATCACCACAAAAGTTCTAAAAGATTTTCATCACGCCCCCCCAAACCCATATCTATTAACAGTCACTCCCATTTGTCTTTAATCCTTCCCCCTCCCCAGCCCTAGTCAACCACTAATCTGCTTTTTGTTTCTGTGGATTTGCCTATTCTCGACATTTCATATAAATGGAATCATGCAATATGTTATTTTTTTGTGACTGCCTTCTTTCACTTAGCATAATGTTTCAGAGTTCATGTTGTAGAATGTATCAGTATTACATTCCTTTTTATTGCTGAATAATTCCATTATATGGATATAGCACATTTTATTTATCTATCATTTGATGAATATTTGGGTGTTTCCATAGAGTAGTCATTTTAGAGCACAACTCTGATTTCTTCTAGCTCCTTATTAAAATACTACAGGATTAAGTCCAGGTAACCAGGCTCCAGTTTATTTTTCCTTCTTCATGCCTTACTGCTATTCTCCCACCATAGATTTTATACTCTGGTAAAATCAAGCTACTTAATTCCTGTTTTACACTTCTGGATCTTTGTCTGAGTTGTTCCCTCTGCTGGTAATATCTTACCCTGTTTTTCCCTTGGCAAAATTTTGATCCGCTTCAAAATCCTGTTTAACATGTATGAAGCTACTTGTGTAACAGGGTTACTTATTGCAGCTGAGTTTGTAATAGTAAAAGATTGGAAATTTCTTAATGCCCATCAGTACAGCAGGAGATTGGTTAAATGAATGGTGGTGTAGCCCCACAAAAGAATGATGTTCTTCAGCACCCCATCCCCCAGAAAACAAGAAAGCATTTTGTTTACTGATCTGGGAATGATCTTCATGGTATAGAATTTTATTTTATACATATTCTCTGTGTACAGCATATTGTATATATATGCTGTGTATGTTACCATTTATGAAAAGAGTGACCAAAAATGCATGTGTGTATATTATATTATGTATATTATGTGTGTGTCCATGTGAACATCTTTGGAAGGATATACAAAACGAATAATATTGGCTACCTGTGAATATAGTTACTTCATTTAAAACATAAAGAACTTCTAAAAACCAAAACTTGGCTATAAAGCATTCCATTATACCAGCCTTCTTCCTTGCCCCCTAGAACACTGTCTTGTTCTATTTCTTCATGTTGAACATACTCTGTTCCAAATATCAATTTTTATTGTTACTATTTTTTTTCCCAGCTGAGGATTTATTGGTGTAAATGCAACCATATAAAAACATAAGTTATGAAAAACACAGTCACCATATACCCCCCTCCCCCGCCCTCAGCCCAGGCCCAAATATTGTTACTGTTTATTTACACAATTCCTGTCTTTTTTATTATGAAATATCTTAAACATACGGAAAAGTTAGTATGATTTTCTGTTAGCAGATTCTGAGTATTTTGTAGGCAAGAATATGTTTTACTACTTTTTATTCTAGTTCATCATAAATATTCATGTATTTAAGCTCTTGAGCAATTGAGACTAGTAAAATAACTTTGTAAAGTCTAAAGCTTTAAATAAATGGTAGTTATTGTTAGAATATGTTAATCATTAGAATGTTATTATTAATATATTATTTGACCAGGCAATGACACCTTGCATTTTTCTATTGCAACTGTTTGCATTTTGAGCTACAGTGAAAATTCCAAACATGTGCCTTTTACTGCCCATCCCAAGTGTAGACTTTTCTTCTACTATAACATTACATTGGTAATGTTATGTTGGTTATGGCATGTATATTATGTTATGAAGGCAGTGGAAGAAACTTTCAGAAACTTATACCAAAAGAAATTTCTGGTATATCTGTCCCTGAAGGGTTCTCTTTTCATTTCTATTTTTGCTTTTATCTCCATATTAATCTCAGATTGTGGTGCCCATAGAAGCTTCCTATCTGAGCACTATTAAATACTGATAACTACTGTTTTGCATCTAAAATTGAATAATGGCAGTCTTGTCCCCCATCCTTCTCCCCAAACTTATCTGCCCCCACCTACATCTAATAATTATAATTTTATCAGTGTAAATATTTTTCCTTGAATTTACCTTCTAAAACTTAGCTTGTTGGGAGAGAAAGTTTTGCCTTGCTGTTTATGTTGAATGGTTATCAAACATTTTGTCCTTTACTTTATAGGAGGTAGGAAGTCACTGATACCTTTCAAACCTGGAAGTAACATGATTAAATATCCTGCATAAGTTGTGTGGGCCTTTTACCGTCACCACTTCTACGATTCTGAGAATTTCACACAGGGACGCATTCAGCCTGTGGTGGTGGTGCCCTTGAGCAACTGCAGGACGTCAGATGCATCTCTTTGATTCCTCTCTTGTCTCTTCCCTTTTTTCTACAACTACCTTTCATCTCCTTTCCTTTTTTTCTCCTATTTGTCTTCCATTTCTCCTCTCTTGGGGTGTCAGTGACACCCACTGGCATCCATGGGCACCATTTAACCTTACTGGTTGTGCCCTGTATGTTTTTTGGACTAGACATATTCCATGTAGAGAGATGGTTGTTCTCATCTCTGAAACAACAACAGAGGGATTGAATGCAAGAAGCAGTTGTACCCCAAGTGCTCAGCGTGGTTATCAAGTTTGACATTTTTGCCTGAAAGTTTAGCTGTTTTGAATGATTATATTTAAGGACTTATATAAAAGCACAAATCAGATTTTCAACTGTTGTTTCGTGATAATGACATTATGACCAAAATAGATGATGTTGTAAACTATATACAATAGCATTTTATATTTTATTATAAAAGAGAGCAAACTTCCTACTTAAGTTTTGTACTTTACTAATTTAGGTATGGATGGCAGAACAGAAAATATCATATGATAAGAAGAAACAAGAAGAATTAATGCAACAATATCTTAAAGAACAAGAATCATATGATAATAGGTAAGAAATTCCACTATGCTAGTGTTTTTAGAATAGTCAATTGCATGAGAATATCCTTTACTGAATCGTATATTAAATGAGCTTTATTGAACTGAATGCCCCAATGATAGGATTGTATTCCCTGTGAAATGTCTTTACTCTTATATTGATAGATGGGCACTTTTTCCAACCTTACCCATAATTCACATAAAATACTGATTGATGTGACTCCACATACAGTTTATAGAGAAGTCCCAACTTATACAAAACTTAGAAGAAAAATAAATGTCTATACTTGAACTACTGAGGCCTCTTACAAAGATATTTCTTCAACATACACTGAAATGAAAAGGTACACAGGACAGCTTCAAGAAGTAAATTGAAGTGTCTCTATTTGACCTGCATGTCATTGTTCTGTTAATGGCAGGATCAGAGCTAGAGTTCTTCATTGGTTTACTACGGTACAGTACCTGCCCTTTAGCTATTGTCATTTATGTTTGTATTTGCAGGTCTAACACTGAAGCTGATTTCTCTTGGTTAATCAAGCAAATGAATAGTGGTGCTTTTGTTAGATAGGTCATATTTTCTCTTCCACTCAGTCGTATATTTCATCAAAACATGGAACTTAAGCGAAGTAATACTAAACTATTACTAAATACTCTCTTTAAAATATAGTATATCAAGAGCAAAATTAAAGAAATAAAATGTTTAGTTTAATTAAGTACTTTTCTCACTAATTTATTTAATCTGATTAACTTTTATTGAGTGCCTACTTCATGTAAGACAACAAATGGTATTGTAGTGGCCTATAAAATTGTGATGCATAGTTTCTCTCTACCCCCAAGAAAATCTAATAAGGGATATGTACATACATATAGTTCAAGGCTGAAGGTAATAACTGATTGAAAACACACTTTATAAAAACTGTGGCATGCTAGCATAAGAAAATAATTCCATTTGGGATAACAAGGTAAGACTTCATAAAAGAGGTGACATTTAAGCTGAACTGTGAAGAATGGTAAGGATATAGATCTTTGGTTCTCAGCTGAGGGCCATTATTGCCCAGACATGTGGCAATGTTTGGACACTTTTTTTTTTTAATTAAAAAAAAATTTTTATTTATTTATTTTGGCCGCATCAGGTCTTAGTTGCGGCATGCAGGATCTTCATTGTAGCATGTGGAATCTTTCGTTCCGGCGTGTAGGCTCTAGAGCATGCAGGCTCGGTAGTTGCAGCTCGCCAGCTGTCTAGTTGTGGTGGGTGGGGTTTAGAGCGCACAGGCTTAGTTGCCCTGTGGCATGTGGGATCTTAGTTCCCCAACCAGGGATAGAACCTGTGTCCCCTGCTTTGGAAGGTGGATTCTTAATTACTGGACCTCCAGGGAAGTCCCTGGACACATTTTTTGATTGTCACAATTCAGGGGTTGGGTGATAACAGCACCTAGTGGGTAGATTCTAGGGATGCTGTAAAACAGCCTACAGTGCACTCAAAGAATGATCAAGTCCAAAATGTCAGTAGCACTACCGTTGAGAGACTGTGATTTACATATAGTAAAAGCTTATTAAAGATGATCACGGTGGGAAGATGGAGAGGATGTTCAGGAAACAGCCAATATAGTTGAGTTACACCAATGAAGAGATAGTGGAGGTGGAAATATTTGAAGCTATGCACATATCCTTAACTTTGCCCACTGATGTCAGTATTCATTGATAGATCTTGCCTGCATCAGTTATTACTGTGGTATTCTAATAGTGATTTTCTATTTCAGTTGCTATACATTGTTTAATTTGAATTCTTCTGGAAAGAGGATTTTTCCTTTTCCCTCACTTATTTATTTAATCATTTATTCCTATCAGCCTGGACTCAGATATTTATTTAATCGGTTATAATCTAATACTCTTATTTATTTTTTTGCTCAAATTGTTCCAGTTTTGGCCTTTGCCTGCTCTGTCAGTTTGACTCCTATGTCCATTTAACATGCCCCATCCTTTTTAAAAAAAAAAAAAAAAAGTTCTTCCTGGCACTACAGGATCATCAAATATTTGTCTTTTATTTTTCCCTGCTCCAGCATTGGAGCAGTTTTATTGGTTCTTTTTATTGGAGAAAGATATTTACATACCAGGATCTGGACACTAGGTGTGTTCATTGCTTTTAGGTTTGTTTGTTTGAATTTATGAGTATATAAAAGCAAATTTATGAGTATTTGGAGTGATTTGCTACATTTTTCTTTTTTTCCTCATTCAAAAGTATTGTCCTTGATAGCCAATTCTGTTCCTTAGTACTCTGTTTTTTTCCCTTTTAAGTTTTTAACTGTCCTAGATGTTTCTTAATGTTTGTGGATATTGATCCCTACGTACATTTTTTTAAAGATGACAGTCACATTTATTATTCTGACTGGACAAATAAAAGGATGTCCAAAAGTCTGTACATTTCACTCAGCTTAGAGTCAACAGCAAAAAAAAAAAACAATCTGTACAGGTTTTTAGTTGAAGTTAAAACAGAAATGCCAATATCATAGCTTTTCCTTTTATTTTGTATACCTGTTGAGTTTTGCACAAAATGAAATTGATATTCCAGTTTTGATTTTGTTATTTTTGTTTCAATATAAATGAAATGCTTTTTCAGGGGTGGGAATATATAAAACAAAATTTGCCATTTTTAAGTGTGCAGTTCAGTGGCGTTAATTACATTTACAGTGTTGGTACCATTACCACTGTCTATTTCCAAAATTTTTTTCATTACTCCAAATAGAAACTCTATACCCATTAAACAATAACTCCATTCCCCCTCCCTCCAGCCCCTGGTAAACACTATTCTTCTTTCTGTCTCTATGAATTTGCCTATTCTAGGTATACCATATAAGTGGAATTACACAGTATTTGTCCTTTTGTGTCTGGCGTACTTCACTTAGTATAACATGTTCAAGATTCATCCATATTGTAGCATGTATCACAGCTCATTCCTTTTTATGGCCAAATAACATTCCATTGTATGTGTATACCACAGTTGGTCTACCCATTCATCCATCAGTGGACACTTGAATTGCTTCTACCATTTGGCTGTTTTGAATAATGTTGCTATAAACATTGGCATACACATATTGTTCAGCTCCCTATTTTCAGTTCCTTGGGGTATTACCTAGGAGTAGAATTGCTGGATCATCTGGTAATTCTGTGTTTGGCTGTTGAAGAACCACCCAGCAGTTTTCCATAGGGACTCTACCATTTTACATTCCCACCAGCAATGCAGTTTTTCCACATCCTTGCCAACATTTGTTATTTTCCTTCTTTTTTTTTTTTTGATAATAGGCATCCTAATGACTACAACGTGATATCTCATGGTTTTAATTTACATTTCCCTAATAACTAGTGATGTTGAGCTTTTCACATGGTCCATTTTAATTTTTTAAATGGTGTTAATTTAATATAAGATATAATTTATATACTTTAAAGTATATGTTGGTTTTAAGTGTATTTATAGAATTTGGAGCCATCACCATAACTCATTTCAGAACATTTTCATCATCCGAAAAAGAAATCTTGTACCCATTAGCAGTCACTCCCCATTTCCAGACCCTGTGCCCCCTAATACCTCTCAGCTCTAAGTAACCACTAATTTATTTGTCTCTATATATTCACCTATTCTGGAAATGTCATATGAATGGGATCATACAATATGTGGTCTTTTGCGATTGGCTTCTTTACAGCAATATAATTATTTAAAATTTAAAAATTTAAAAATTTTAAATGTATTTTTAAAAACATTTTTTTCAGTGTTTTTGATGTTCATCCATGTTGTAGCATGTGTCAGTAGTTCATTCCCTTTTATTGCTGAATAATATCCCACTGTATAGAGGTAGATCCTGTCATCCTTTTGCCCTCTTCTTCTTTTACAATTCTTTGTAAACACCAGTGGGAATAAGAAGTGAGGAACTATAATCATGTAGGCTATCCTTTGTGATAGCCTTTTCCAAATAAGAGGAAATTCTGTTCACCCTTTAGCCTTCTTCTTTATAATCAGTACTTTACTTGGATCTTATGAATTAAAGCTTTAACTTGACCATTGATTCAATTTGTAGCAGAGCTTTTTTTCTAAAAAGCACAGCATATCTCTCTAAACAGAACCCAAACAGGGAACTTTTGGTGTTAAAACAGAAATGATAAAAAATAAAATGAGGGGCTTCCCTGGGGCGCAGTGGTTAAGAATCCACCTGCCAATGCAGGGGACACGGTTTCAAGCCCTGGTCTGGGAAGGTCCCACATGCCACAGAGCAACTAAGCCCGTGCACCACAACTACTGAGCCTGCACTCTAGAGCCTGTGAGCCACAACTGCTGAAGCCTGCGTGCCTAGAACCCGTGCTCCTCAACAAGAGAAGCCACAGCAGCGAGAAGCCTGTGCACCGCTACGAAGAGTAGCCCCCGCTCACTGCAACTGGAGAAAGCCTGCACGCAGCAGCGAAGACCCAATGCAGCCAAAATAAATAAACAAAATAAATTTATTAAAAAAAAAAGAAAGAAAATGATTTTTAAGATGCAGCAGTCCATCATAGTAATTAACCTGTTGTAGATTATCTTTATTCTCTCTTCATTGGCCTCGCTAAAGAATTTGATTCTCTTATTGCCTTTGACTCTTTTAAGAATTAACTGGATTTGCCTTCCTAAAGAAATTCCAGAGAGACTCATTTTTCTAGAACTGTTTGATTCCTCACAATTAAAGAAAAATGTTGGCACTATTTAACTTAATTCCAAATTTGTGTTGGCGTATAGGATTTCAAAGTTGTCCCTATTTCCACAGCATTTCAAAGTTTAAGAAAAGCATGTGAGGGGAAGCATGGCATTTTTTCCCTCATTTCAGTTGGGAGTGCCGGGATCTCTCAGGTAATGAGGAAGTCTCAGAATTTACAACTGGTTACTAAAGAGGCAGCACTGTTGGAATTTCCAGTCAGATATTTCAGATGTCATCTAATCAGTGGAGTAAACTTCTGGAACTTTATCTCTAATAAAAATATTTTATCCTAATTCCCTTAGGATTTAGGGGTATGGAAGGACAGTTTTTCTGTAATTTTTTCCTCCTACAAAAAATTGCTAACTTTATGTCTTGTTTTATTTAGATTGCTTATGGGAGATGAACGTGTAAAGAATGGCCTTAATTTCATGTATGAGGCTCCACCAGGGGCTAAAAAAGGTACTTGGTCATTTCCTTTTTTTAACTCTTTGATGTGTTTGCAAGTAAAGATTGAGAACTGTTATGACAGACATTGTTTAGAAGTTGCTCTTCATCTTTTAAAAGTGCTATTATTTTTGTAAAATAATTTTTTAAAATACTGCAATTAGGT